>NC_142348.1:4976158-5127804 GCF_054954075.1 Amborella trichopoda
ATTGTAAAATTCATTTTCCGATTCCTCTACAAATAGTATTACAGTGTTTCATGGACTCACAAAAGAAATCCTGGGCAACCATCAATTTTATTAAAGGAAGCTTACCGATGAAAAACAGTTGCTTTATGCTCAAAACGTTAGATTAACAAATATTGTATACTGTCCCCCTATTGCATTATGCTTGTGCATATATGTACATTTACTCTCTTGCTTGCTTTAGTGTTAAATGACTAAGAAGGATAAGAAGATATAACAGGGAAATTTATCAAAATACACCTAACTTATCAACTATTTACCATTTTACCCATTTTCAATTATTCCAACTCATGATTATGTACTATTTGATGGGATTTTTAAAATTAAATCCAAAGATATGGGGAAGATGTTAAATAGCTCATCTCTGTAGGTGTATTTTGATACATTTCCCAATACAGTAAGATGGAGAAGTAACTAAAAATTTGTTTATAAGTACTAGAAAGCATTGTGAACTAGAGGCTTATATATTCATCAATAAAATGAAGAAAATCAATCTAAGATCTCAATTTATATAACCTGTTGCCAATGTCCTCGTCTCTGCTACAGCCTCCCCAGTCGCAATATTAATACGAGTAACAAAACTTGCACTCAATGTAGACATGATCTCAATTAATAACTTTGGGACAAGAGTCTTATAATCATCAGGGAAAGGAACCATACACCTGCAAGCAAATGGGTGTGATGCTACTCTTAGGATGAGCAAGAAATAAGCAAAGATAACTCAAAAAAAACTGCAATGTTACTTCCATGCTCTAGCTGCTACTGAACATTATAAGGAAAGTATGCTATAATTCAATGTACCCACAGTCAATTGGGGGTTAAAATATATTTTCCCAAAATTATAATCCTCCACAATCAAAAGAAAATAGAAACAAATCAAATAACTTCAATTTCTCTTGAAGACATATGGGAAGTTCCCAATAGACAACATTCCACACAACAAATGAACATATTAGCATCTCATTGAGTTAAATACTTATAGTACTCTATAAATTGCCAATAAAATGATATGACAATATCTTATCCACAAAAGCCACAAAGCAGACAAGGTCAATCAAAGATCAAGTGCCTAGAAAAGCTAACAAAATTTCCCCACAAAAATGATAAATTGCACTAATACACAACTCTATCAATATGTGAGATGATAAATGAATTGTTTCATAATAATCAAAGGATGGATATGATATTAAATTTAGATAATAGTATCATATATCATGATTTCTTTGCTTGGAAAAAAAACTCCCCACGAGAAAAAAAAGGTTATCTACATACCACTTCCATTCTTGCTCAAGATAAAGCAGAACTTCATCGAAGAAACTTGGTAACCAACTAGAGAACGAAGACACATTCTTCTCTCCCACATGCTTTTCAGTTACCAACATATCTGATCCCTTTCTCACTTCAAAGCCTTCCCAAAGGTTGCGAATAGGCTTCAAATGAATCTTAATATAGTTTAGCTCTATGGACTTGAACCGACCAATCCGAATAAGGATATCCCATAAATCATGGACAGCATCGACCTACATGTTCATGTGTTCACGTTTACAATCAGATGACCACCAAAGTCAAACCACTTGCACATACAGATAATTAGCCATAAAAAATTGTATATATGTGTATGTGTATGCATGCATGCAAACATGCATGCGTGTATTTGTGTATATGCACTTAGTTATGGCAAACATATAGACATCAAGATGAACTGTAAAAGACTACTCATTCCATACTTTCAACAGTAGATGACATGAGCACATGTCGTATTAACATAACAATTAGCACAATTTCATATACAGACCTTGCGATGAGACAGGGCATCTGATAGACGAGGCTGAACCATTCCTTCTAACCTATCCTCTAACACCTCAAGTTGCTTTCTCACATTGGCAAACTCTGCAACCTGAGACACACATTCAAAGTGACTCTAATCAAACACTGTTTAACATGTAATGCTTCTTTTTTACTACTTCACTCTACATCAATAAAGTTAATTATCCAAAAAAAAGGAAACAAAATAATTTCTAATCTATGAAAAACCCAACATTAAATATCCAGCATATAGAACTGCAGATATGTAAGATCCAATGAGACACTATAGGAGAGCTACTGACCTCACCAACTACAGATAAGCAATGCCTCATATTTGCCAAAGTTTCTGCAGCCCTTGGAAGATCTCCACTTGCAAATACATCCTCCACACTTGCACTTAATTGAGTCAGTCCTGCAGCATCCTACATATGCAATACCAAAAGTCAAATAGGATATCTACATCTAGGCTTTCATTGAATAAGGAAGAAAGCCATATCCTAAACCAAATCAAAACTTATGTACAAAGCAATTTAGGAGAAAGAAAAGGTACCTGCAGTGTCTCATAAGCTGCCTCCATGCGTTGCTTAACAATATCAACTTTCGCAAGTGCCGCAATTGACTCTGCCGAGGACCCTTCTGCCTAGGGGCGAGTGAAATAGATGAAACACAGAGAAAGACAAATACAAGAAATTCTACATAAACAATCATCATGAAAGACACATGCTTATTTGAGTACTGAATGAGGGGCCAACATTTCTTGATACATGAAAACTCAATTTCCAATATACAGGTACTTGAATAAGAAAAATCTTAAGCAGGTTGCTAGAATGAAAGGACCAGTAATTTGCTTTGGCATCCCCCCCCCCCCTTTTTACAGATAAGTAACACAAAAAGGCACTATATAAGTATGACAATGATAGAAATGAAGAATTTGAACCCCATTAAGTACAAAATAAGAGACCAATCCCTATATAGCATATTACTAGAATCATTGACTTGCTCGCACAATGATATGAAAGGCCATAGGTTGGGGCTTCCCACGTTCGATTCGTACCTAGAAGGAATATATTTTGTGCATTAACATAATGGGGACATAATTTAGAGCTGGTCATCATGAACCAACTTATTGTGCTTGTTTTGAAATAAAGTTAGAAATACATTAACAGCCCATTAAGGTCAAGGTGCACAGGGGATGGTATGCCCCATTATTTTTGTTAAGAAGTCTGCCATTAATTAATTTGTACGTCATGAACATAAAGAAAAAAAGAAAAAAGGGAAAAACAAAAAGGCTTAGTATTTGACCCAAATCCATCAAATTGCGCCATGCTTATGACTTTCTTCAATCGACACCATATGTTACAAAATATCTACAAGAAATACCAGTAAGTAAATCAATGAACTCAATCAAATAATTTCACGCAAAATGTAGCTTGAAACGCATCATTTTTCTCGCATTTTTTTTTTAAAAGCAAAAACAAATGGCTCAAAATGCCAATTGGTTAAACATAATAAACAATACAGTAAATGTCAACGAAGCAACCCCAATTCAAAATTTCACAATTGCTCAAATCGATATTGTAAAAACAACTCAGCATAAGCAAAATAGGGGAATTATTCAATGGAAATGACTTAATCGAGGGAATTAACAATAGTCCAGAAACCCAAGTCCTGATTTAACAATGGTATAATCATAATTCTCTAGAAGTAACCTATAACAACAAAATGAATGAGGCAATGAAAAGTAATTCATGGTTCCAAAAACCCAATTACTATTTCAGCAATTACTCAACTATCATTTCAAAATAACCAAATTAACTAGTAAGACTTATTCAATAAAAAATTCGATGAATTATTCAATGAGCACAATGACGATAATTTGAAACCAACTTAACAGAAACAAAAAAAAGAAAAAAACACAGAAACTATGAAGCAATAGCCTAACTTACCCATTGGTGAAATCCCTATTCAAAGTATGTAAACCAACAGAAATGAAGGGTAAAGTATCCAATAAACATGAAACCAATAACGCATAAACCCCAAAAAAAACAAAAATCAACACCAAGTAACAAAAAAAGGGAATTAACAAACCCAAAAAAAAAAAAAAAGGTGGGATGCCATAATTACCTTCTCAAGCTTCTGCAAAATCCCTGAAATTGCAGATCTGAGAGAAATGGCATCATCGCGAAGGCGAACAACATCACGGCTTGCGCGAGGGATTCGAAGCAAAGCAGAAGCGCTTAGTTCGTCAAGGGAAGAAGAGATCTCTTCAGAGATGACCTGAAGCTTCATCTCAAGCTCTGCAAGGTGCTTGTCCATGGAGTCTTGTGGGTGTTTTGCCTGGCAAGCAGCGTTGATCCATTTCTTGGGGTCGAATTTTTCCTCTGAGAATGGACCCAGATCGATCATCATATTGCCCCAATCCTTCTAGAGAGAGAGACAATGCACCTTGTGGTGTTTGGCCTACATAGAGAAAGCTTGCACTCAGGGAAAATACATGAATTGCCAAGAAGAAAAGAGACCTGGATTGCAGTAGACTGGGAGTGAGAGAGAAGATTGGCAAATGGAGCGCGAGGTTAACAGGGAGGAGAGAGAGAGCGCGCAGTGGGGTTACATTTTTTAGAGAGGGAGAGGGGTTACATTTTTAGAGAGAGAGAGAGAGAGAGAGAGCAGGGGTTTGATTGGTTACATTCTTAGGGAATTCAAGACCACGTTCCAGTTTCGAAACCTACACCTGACGATCGCAAAGGTTTAAGTTTTAGATTTAAGGGGAGGAGAGGAAGCTTGAAAATTGGATAAAACCCCCGTGCATTCAAATGTGCTACACATAAGACCCTTCGTTATGGTATTTATTTATTTTATTTTTTACTTTTTTGAAAAAATACGAGATTCATTAAGATGATGACCCCTCGTTATGGTATTTATTTATTTTATTTTTTACTTCTTTGAAAAAATGCGAGATTCATTAAGATAATAAAAATCCAATATAAGAAAGCAAGAAGAAACAAAGAGAGTACAGGGGATTTTATTTTTTACTTTTTTGAAAAAATACGAGATTCATTAACGATAATAGAAGTCCAATATAAGAAAGCAAGAAGAAACAAAGGGAGTACAGGAGAACAAGGATGGGAGACAAAAGAAGAGGAGAGAGAAGTGCCTGACGATGTGATTATCTTATCTTAGCCAGCAGATTTGCCTCGATCTTAAAACCTCGGATCGATCCCTTCATAACCCTAAGCAAGATATTTTTCAAGGAGTAGAGTCGGGATAAGAACATCGTCAACAACTTGACATGCTTCTCTGCTTTCGGCTCCTTGTAGTGTTTTTTTTTTAAGGTGTGTTTGTTTTTTTGAAAGTATTTTTTCAGATTTTGAAAAAGTGATGTGTTTGTTTCACACTTTTTCATAAAAAATTCAAAAACTAATCTTTCAACAAAAGTTCATGTTCTTTTGTTAAAAAGTGAAATATTAAGCTCTTAATCATTGTACATAATATAAATACATAATATTAATATTATTAATATAATATAATATTACTATAATAAAATATTATAATTTATAATATTATATTATTTATTTATTTTTTATATTTATATAGTATATATTGATTATATATTATATGCAATGGTTTAAAAAACGGATCGGTGACCGGGATCGGGCTTCCAAAAAACCGATCTGGATCGGCGAATCGGCGATCCGGATCGAAAATCGGGTGAATCAGTCAATAAAGCTTAAAAAAAATCTGAAAAAATTATTAAAATTCATTATAAATATTTTTTTTTAAGAATTCAATAAGAAATGAGGGTACTCCATTAAGAATTTTCATGTTTTTGAATGAATATGCGAATATTGATATGTTCTTTCCCTGCATGAACCGCCATTCAGCATTTAATTTACATCACACAAAAGGATAAATATAGAATTATCATGGAATAAGTATATCAACATACATGGACTACAATAAAGCATAAAATTAGTAACATATGATCTAAAAATAAAATGATAGACGACGTTATTGTTCTTTTTGGTCACGTTGGTGCCATTGATTGAATTTGTTTAACAATTCATTGATTCGATCTAAAAACGAATCATCGATATTAGCAGGCGTCTGACTATTCCCAAATCCCTGAGTTTTAGTGTTTTGTTGTGTTCCCAATCTAAAATCCCCCAAGATTGTCCATCCTTCATGCTCACCTGCACTGTCGTGCTCATCCCTACACTGTTGCTGTTGGGACTCGATATGTGAATAATATGGCTGGGATAGGGTGGCCTCATAATCATCATCTCTCTCATTTTCTCTTTGAATAATATGGATTAAAAAATAATAATAACAAATTTTTAAAAAAATCAATCATAGATTAAAAAAAAAAAATCACAAATTTTAAAAAAAATCAATCATAGATTAAAAAAAAAAAATCACAAATTTTCAAAAAATTCTATCATGGATTACAAAGAAAAATTCGATCATGAATTAAAAAAAAAAAATCACAAAGTTTCAAAAAATTCTATCATGGATTACAAAAAAACATTCGATCATGGATTAAAAAAAAAAATCACAAATTTTCAAAAAATTCAATCATGGATTACAAAAAATTCGATCATGGATTACATAAAATTCGATCATGGATTACAAAAAAAAACAAACAAAAAAAAACAAACAAAAAAAACAAAAAATTCAATCGTGGATTACAAAAAAAGAAAAAAACAATTCGATCATGGATTACAAAAAATTCAATCATGGATTACAAAAAACTCTATCATGGATTACAAAAAAAACAAAAAACAAAAAATTCGATCATGGATTACAAAAAAAAAAACAAACATTTCGATCATGGATTACAAAAAAGAAACAAACATTTCGATCATGTATTACAAAACATTCGATCATGGATTACAAAAAATTCTATCATGGGTTACAAAAAAAACAAAAAATTCGATCATGGATTACAAGAAAAAAAAACAAACATTTCGATCATGGATTACAAAAAATTCGATCATGGATTACAAAAAATTCTATCATGGGTTACAAAAAAAAAAAAAAAACAAAAAATTTGATCATGGATTACAAAAAAAAAAAAAAAAACAATTCGATCATGGATTACAAAAAAAATCGATCAAGTATTACAAAAAAATCTATCATGGATTACAAAAAAAAAAAAAAAAAAAAAAAAAAAAAAAAAAAAAAAAAAAAAAAAAAAAAAAAATGTTCTGTACGGGCCTCGCCGATTCACTGTACGGACTCGCCGATTCCGTACAGTGAATCGGCGAGTCACTGTACAGAATCGTCCGGTTCTCTCTAAAACCGGGCGATTCACGTTTATTTCGTCGAATCGACCAGTCCATGGCGATTTTCGAGTAGAACCGGGTGAGTCCGGTTCGACTCGGCGTTTTTTTAAACACTGATTATATGTAATATATAACATTACTATATATTTATATTATATTATATATTATATAAATCTTATATATATTTTTATTATATTAAATATATATATATTGGATGTAATATTTATGTTATATAATAAATATATTATTTATAATATAATAATATAATATAACATAATATATTTATATATTATATATTATAATAATACAAATATTATATTATATTATATATAATCATATAATATATTATGTTATATTATAAATCATATATTTATTATATTAAATAAATATTGAATACAATTTAATAAATAATAATATAAATATTATATACATAATATACAAATATATTATATTATACTGTATATTATATATAATATAAATATATCTTATATTATATTATAATAAACATTATATTATATGTTGTATATAATATAAATATACGTTAATAAAATATATAAAATATATTATATATTATATTATATTATATGTTTATATTTATATAATTAATATGCATATATTATCTATATCAAAAACTTATTTAGACCTTCCAAAAACAAAATATTCAACTTTGAAAAGATATCTATTAGAAAAACAAATGCGCCCGGAGGAAAAGCTGAAAGAGGGGAGAGAGAAGAGTGAAGTAGTGAGGCAGGAGAGAATGGGGAGTAGAAGAGGGGGCTATTAAGAAAATGAAAATTGAAAGTACAAGTTAGGCAAACTTTTAAATCCCAACTGTCCTTTCAAATGATGGAAAGGCCTCCTTAACACACATTAGGTTTTTTTTTGGTTAGTATGCGTGTGTATATATATGGGTTACCAATCAAGTAGATATGGACCTGGACCTGACCCGATTTAGGGTCACAAATCAGGTAGATATGGACCTGGACTTGACCCGATTTACATCTAAGTCCATGCTTTAGGATCTGTACCCAACCCACCAAGTCCAAAAGCAAGACCCATACCCCGACTGATGTTGGATTTATCCGCTCATCACGGTTGACCCAACCCAATTCCCAACCTTATCCCTCAGTGATTTTTTTATATATATACTTTTAAAGTAAGGAAAAAAATTGATATAAGGGTGAAGCTCTAAACAATCAAATTAAGTCGTACCTCAAAATTAACTAGAAGAGGTTGTTTTGGTGCCCAAAAATCTTCAAATCGATAATCTCGACCTCAAGATATATGGATATGAAAAAAAAAATATTTTAAGTCATGAAAACAGTGCATCTTCTAATGTATTTTTTGGACCTCGATTTTAAAGCGTTTATGTATATGCTTGATCTACACTATTTTTAGAGCTTTGAATTTTATAATTAAATATAACAATAAACTTTTAGGCTATCATAAAGATTTCCCAATACTAAAACAACATCTTTCGACACAAATTGAAGATGCGCCTTATTTTGGTTGTTTAGGGCTTCGACATTATACAAACCGCACCCTTAAAAGTAATTGATTTGTATTGCCATTATCACCTTTGTGAGTACCAGTAATAATTATTATTATTATTATTATTATTAATATTTATATATTTTAAGTTTTTTTATCATACTTCTCTTCTCTTCTTTTTTTTTATATATTTTATTATATCGTATGGGTTGGGTACTTAAATGAGGACAAAATTTATATAAGGTATTAACCTTATACTATACGAGTAGGGTGCACCTAAAAAACCACTAGAGAAGGTTGTTCTCATGATGGGCAATCTCAAACCGATCATCTCGACCTCAAAATTCATACACATGGAAAAAAAAAAAAAAAGGAGGGGGGGGGGGGGGGGGGGGGGGGGAAGGGGGGGATTTCTAGCCCTAATTATAGTTAATCTTCTAACATATTATCTAGACCTTCCATTTTCAAAATTTTAAAGTATTTATAGATTTGCTTAATCGTCACTATTTTGGAAACTTTAAATTTTATAATTTGGAGAAATAATAGATTTTCATATCATCACAAAGCTCTATGGCACCGAAAGTACATTTTCGACATATTTTGAAGTGCACCTTACTGCAATAGTATGAGGTTGACACCTTATACAAACCTCACCCCTTAAATAATTAAGTAATTGAGGTGATCGCCCATTCTCTCATAAGCCAATATTCAAGTAGGCCCCGGTTTCTATGCGGCCAAGCCCGCATGTGTAGAAATGCAAGCATCTTAATAAATCTTTTTTAAGATGGATTTTACGAGTTAATTTTCAAAGACATGTAAACTCTAACATGGATATCATGAATATGAAAAAAAAAAAAAATTAAAACTATAAATAATAATTTTAGCAATAAAACATTTGGACCGTTAGTTTCCATTCTTTTTAGATGGAACACCTATTTCCATCCATTTCTAAGATGGGTGCTTTACATTTTTCTGGATCGAATATGTAGAAATGCGGTCCAGCCTGCATGGTATGCTCTATTCTTATCCAACCTTTTGATATTATTGTATTTATTATATTTTTTAAAAAATTCATTATTAGAAAGCTAACTGTCAAACCCCAAGAATTTATGATACTGATATTCCTGATATGTGACTGACAAAACATATATATATTGCTTAATAGGACAAATATACAGTGGCGAATTCTTACAAGGTAACAAAAGAAGGTTTAGGCACAACTACAAAATCTTCTAGAGTTGATCCTGACGACCACTCAAAATGAAACCGTAGTTATCCTGAAAAATGTTTACCATAGTTTGATGAGTTTGGCTACTCAGTAAGTGATCATCATGATCCTAAAAATAATCATGGTTGAAAGATATCAATATTTTTAAAAATGAGATCTATTAAAAGAAATGCATCAACAGTTTCACTTTCAATAAATGCATAATTAAGTATAATCCAAATAATTGAAATGCATATAACACTTTAACGGCAGTGCATAATTCAAAAGATTTCACAAAATACCCTACTGGCGTCCCAAGTAGGTCACCTATATACCCCATCAACGTCCTGATGGATCCACTTAATCCCTATCGGCGTCCCAGATAGGTCCACTTAATCCCTGCAGGTCCACTTAAACCTCACCGGCGTACTAGATGAGTCCACTTAATCTCTACCGGCGTCCCGGATAGGTCCACTTACACCTCGCCGGCGAACCGGATGAGTCCACTTGCATACTTAAATTATTTTTAAATCTCTTTAAACATTCGAAAGCAGCAAATATCATGTACTCAACATATCACTGAAATCATTAATATGAATTTCACTGACACCATTAATAACAGTCACTTTCAATAACATTTCAACCAATCAAATATTTTGGGCTCAAATTTAGAAAGGTAGCAGTTCGTAAAGACATTCTAGCATAATTTCCAATCTAATATGTATAGAAAAACTCTTATAGAAATTCAAGAATACGGAATTATCATAATTTATGGGATGTTAATTTGCAAATAAACATTTCACAACAATGCTATAATCAAATGCAAAAATATCAATTTTCAGATAATAAGACAGTCATTTGCACATGAAATTTACAATGTCTAAATATTTAAAAACAGTAGAAAGAAATCTCACAATTTTAGTAAAAGCAGAAATATCACATTTATTTCTAATAATTTGATAATATCTAAAATTTTCTGACAATAGACAAGAAAAATAAATAAATTTATTTTTCTAAGAATTTACAGCATTTAAAATTTCTAACATAAATAAAATATCACAATTTTTATTAAAAAGATTATTTTTCAAGATAATGAGGTCGTGTACGCATAAAATTTATCGCGCCTAAAATTCATGATAATAAGCAGAAATAATTATTTCATTTTATTTTTAAAAAGAATGGATTATTTTTCGAGACACTGAGGTCACTTACACACAAAACTTATAAAATAAAGATCCTGAACAGAAATATCACTATTTATTAAAAACAGACTATTTTTCAGGAAGACGATGTCACTTACACAAAATATTTGAGAGGGAGCTTCTGATAAAAATTCGGCTACATAGAAGAGTTCACTGTGTTTCGACCAGAGAGAAAAAAATCTCATAAATTTTCTAGGGTAAGAGTCCTCACCTCACCGAATTTAAATTCTAACTAACATATTATTTTATTCTTTTATTACGTTACAGGTGTGAGCGTTAGCTTGCGCTTTAAAAGCCTAAAGCCCACGTCCTTTAGTGGACGTGGCAAGAGCAAAGAAGCAACAAAGCTTTTAAACCAAAAGCTTTTAAAAGTAGCGATGGTCCCTAAGGACCATCATGTTCAAACGAATCATCTTGTATTAAAAGTTTTTTTTTTCTTCATCTTCTTCCTTTTTTTTTTTTTTTTTTTTTTTTTTGAAATTTCAGGATTATTACACTAACAGATTGAATTTCTTTTGGATTTGTATTCAAATATATGATGAATTTTTTATACAAATATTTCAAACTATTTTTTCTTTTTTAATTAATGATTATTTCTATTTTGTCTTTACCAATAACATCAAGAATTTCATTATGGAAATTTTTTTTTTTTCTGTTTTGGCTTTCTCCTCTGCTAAGCTAAAGACATTTGTTTCTTTTTCTTTTTTCTTTTTAGATATGTATTCTAGTTTTATGGGGTTTTATATATGTATTGTATTTTTTTATTTTTCAGTTAAAAAAATAACTTGCTTTATTTTTTATATTATTTTATCTTAACCCAAACTAAAACCCAAATAAATAGGTAACTATATGTGTTTCTTATTTATCCAAAAATTTATAAATGTAAGTGTAAACTTCATGATTCAAAATTAGTTTATGTTTCTTATTGATTACTTGTCATAAACTTTACTAATGGGTTGGTTATTCATGTCCACGAGATTTAGAGTAGGAAAACATCAAATCATGCTCTTACATGCACAATTGCACATAAATCCAAAAGATAACTATAAGAGGTTATTGTGAGAAACTGATTTTCTATATATTTGAGCCTTAAGCCCCCATAGAATATGTATTTCAGAGCTTATCAAATATATGAACAAGAGCCCCAAATTATAGGGTTACAAAATTATGTGTTACTAAAAAAAACTAACATATACAGTGAACCACCTTTATAATATGGGTATACATAAAATGAAGGAAAATATTGTACCAAAAAATAAGTACATATTTCTATAATTTCCACAGTCCCCTCAAACTCAAGATGAGTTAAGAGAGAGCAACTTGACTTTGGACAACTGAAGGCAGGTCTTAGAAATAAAACAGGAACTGAAAAAGCTTGAGCAACTGCAAATTAGCTATCATCATAAACCGAAGTCTCGAACAGAGCAGTCTCGCATAGCAGCAAAGGCCTACGGAACAGACATGATCGAGTAACGAAAAAAACTCGATCATCATACAAGATAGAGTAGTGGAAAACTCTATCATTCAATATGATTGAGTAATGAAAAGCTCAATCATCAAACATTATCGAGTAATAAAAAACTTGATCATCAATCAGGATCGAGAAATTATATCATCAAACAAGAGGCACTTCGAAGAGCCAACAGAAATCGGTGGAGAATCAACAACCATAGTTGGACATTAGATTTGGAGTTGAGAACAATTAGTTCCAAAATAGATCAAAAAGTCGAAACACGACTCGACAGATAAACAGATCAGAGAGTCGAAACATGACTTGGTCGCTGTTTTGCAGATGGTGCAGATCGGTCATTTTCAGAGGTGCATTTAGAAGCAGGCTTAAGATGCGGTTCACCAAAGGTCTAGCATCAGAGGGGAGGACGACAGCAATGGTTTACCTGGGTTTCGATGCCAGATGAACAGAGAGGCACAATCAGAGTGAGGGCTTCATCGATAAGAGAAATTGAAAATAGAGGTTTGATGCTCAATGCTTCACCGATGGGTATTATGGACGAGAGAGAAAGAAGACCAAAAAATTAAGGCTAATCGGGGTTCTTTTAATGGATTTAAATAGGTGTAATCATGGACAAGTTAAAACAATCAAGGATGAGAAAATAGGTGCAACCAGAGACAAAAAGCAAACAAGACATCGGCATTACACCTATGGATTATATAGGTGTAGAGAGAGTAGGAACAACTTGACAAAACAAAACAACACGAAGAGAGAGAGAGAGGTGCAAAAACAAGAAAACAAAACAAGATTTGGAGAGAGTAGCAAAAATTGGATAAAAGCAAAAAAATGAAAACCTAGAGAGAGATGACTAGATGCAAGCGATGGGAAAAAAGAAAAGATATCGATGCAAGAAGCAAGATATAGGATGAGAAAAATTACCGATGCAATAGATGAAAAAAAACCTAGGAAACAATACATATTTGAAAATATTGTGGAGGACTTTTGTTGAAAAATGGAAAGAGAACGAGTACTTATCTTGAGTGACCAGATTTGTATGAGATTGCATATTCATGAAAATTGTTTATGGCGGAGTCACAGAAAATCGATTGAACAGATCCTTTACTCTGTATTTATGTATATTTGGCATTTAAAAGCCTATGGAAAATGTATTTCAGAGCTTATCAAATATATGAACAAAAGCCCAATTAATAGGGTTATGTGCTACTAAAGAAAGTAACATATACAGTGAATCACCTTCCTAATATGAGTGCACATAAAAGAAAGGAAAATATTGTGCCCAAAAATAAGTATAGGTTTCTATAATTTCCACATCTATAAGTTAAAGGAGAAAGTTTATATAAGGTTGCAGCCTTATACTATGGAAGTGAGGAGCACCTCAAAATCGAATAGAAAAGAGTGTTCCGAAGTGGGAAAACCTTCTAATTGATTATATTGACCTCAAGATGTATGAAAAATAAAAAAAAACAAGAATTTCAAATTCTAAAATAGTGCATTTGACCCTCTATTTTCAAGATTTTTAAGTATGTATAGATCTAATCGATTATACCATTTTTAAAATTTTAATTTTTATAATTAAGGTCGAATATAGATTTTCAAACCATCGTAAAATTTCTAACACAAAAACTGCATGTTTTGATTAAATTTAAAGGTGTGCCGTACTTGTATAGGATAAGGTGGGCACCTTATATAAACCTCACCCTAAGTTAAAAGTGCCTTTTTAAAGGAAAAAGATTATATAAGGTTCAACCTTCCAGTCTAGAAATAAGGAGTACCTCACAAATCAACTCCAAAATGTGGTTCCTACATTAAAAAAAAGGGTGCTGTTTGTACAAAGCCTAGGCTCTAAACAATCAAATTATTCAAATAGTATCAAGAAAGGTAGTTTCCATGCTGAAAATCTTTGTGATAGCCTTAAAATATATTTTCATATTTATTTATAAAGTTTAAAGCTTCAAAAATAGTGTGGATCGACCGATCTGTGAAAGCTTGTAAATCTTGAAATTGACTGTCCAAAAATACCTTATAAATACATTATTTCCAAAGCTGAAATCCATTGTTTTCTCATGTCCATGCATCTTGACGGAAAGATGATCAATTTGAGGATATTTGGACATAAAAAACAACCTCTTATAGAGAAATTTTTGAGGTAGGCTTCACTTTGATCGTTTAGAGCGTCGGCTCTATATAAACTTTTCCTTAAAAAAAAACATGTATTTGATCATCTCATAGGTATATGGATATGAAAAAAAGAATTTCAAGTCCTAATAATGGTGTATATTGTACCACATTATCTAGACTATAAATTGGCTTGATCTATAGTTCTATACCATTGTTAGAGTTTTAAGTTTCATAACTTTTGATGAAAATAGATTTTTAGGTTTTCATAAGCGTTTTAGCATTGAAACTACATCTTTTAGCCAGATTTAGAGGGGCGTCTTACTTTAATGGTTGTTTAAGGTTGACACCTTTCTCAAATTGCACCCTATCGCAAAATTGAATAGTTGAGTACTAAAGCTACTCTCTATAACAATTACATCTACAAACCAATGCTTTAAAATGTAATTAACACCACTATCTAAATCCAGAAGTGAATGCTTCAAAAATACATCCACACGTTTCCTTCGTAAACTAAGTTGTTATAACTGCTACTACTATTATGAATAATATACTACTTTCTTAATTTTGTAATTTTAAATAAATTTAATAATTATTACAATTTGATCATAATAACTTGATGTGTAATTATTATTTATCATTACATAATCGATTAGGAAAGGGTTTTGATGACGATGATTGCATAATTGTTGGGGTTCCTTTTATTTTAATTATGACATGTGTATAATATCATAAAAAATTAAGTGAAATATTAATAATTTTTTGGGTAATTCTAAAAGCACAATTATGCAAATTCACATTTAATTGTTCATTTTTTACAATATCATTAATAGATAATAATTACTTTATGAGAGTCAATATTTTTATTATATTAAGTTTCATATTTATGCTAATATATTGGAATGCATACAAATATTAATTCTAATTATAATGATATAGTAAATATTATAGATATTACAAAAATAACTACAGTCTTAATTAAATATTTGAAAAATACTATATGCATTGGGGGATGCTTACTGTATTTTTATTCCCCGAAGGCATCACACATCCATCTTTAAGATGGATGTCGAGTGGTGGTCCGCCAAAAAAAAGTAAATTAACATGAATAATCTATTTTTTTTTTTTTTCAAAGCATGATCATTTTAAGTTCTTAAAATTAGTTTAGTATATATTAATGATCTCCATGTTAGAGATTATATATATCTGAAAGATTAAATCCAAAATCCACCCAAAAAATGGGTCATGAAGAGGGGCCGCATATCTACAACATCTATTAATTGTACTCACAATAATAGCTTCTACACATTCTATTTTCTCAATTACTATTGCTTCTGCTGTCCTTTTTTTTTTTTGTACTATCAAAATTTTTAAAGGGTGTGGTTTCTATAAGGTTTATAAGGTTGCAACCTTAAACAATACAATTAAGGCACGCCTTCAAATTTTATCATAACATGTAATTTTAGTAAAAAATATTATTAGGATTATCTCAAAATCTATTTTCATATCTAATTATAAAATTTTAAACTCCAAAAATGATTAAAATCAAGTAGATCTATAAATATATGAAAATATTGAAAATGGACGGTCTAGATAATGTATTGCAATATGTACTATTTCTGGGACTTTTTTTTTTTTTTCCTTTTCATGTTCATACATCTCGATGTCGAGATGATCAATTAGAGGTTTTTTCAACATTAAAACAACATTTTTCGATGGAGTTTTGAGGTGCATCTGTAATTCTACATTTTAAGGTTGCAACTTTATATTAAATTTTTTCCAATTTTAAATTTGTCTATAAAACTGATAAATATCTTGTTCAGTGTGAGAAATTTTTATTTTTATTTTATTGTAAAACGTATTTTAATTTTTTATTTCATTCTATGTTTTCATGATTATATTTTGTAAATATATTTTTCTAAAATATTATTAACATAAAGTACGTGATGTTTTAATAATATCAGGAACATATCTGTATGCTACTAGTATATTGCATATAACGAGAGCATAAGGTCCATTTACTCTATTGTTTAGATCTTAATATAGGAGTATTTTTCATAAGCCCAACATTTGGGGATGCATTCTCTTCAAACTAGCGACCAACTTCAACCAAGAAAGAAAAAAGAACTACAAATTTATCCTAAAACATCTAATTATTAGGCAACCAAATCTAAGCGTTAAAAACCATAGAATATAATTTTTTTAAAAATAATCATCAAATAATTCTTAAATAGATCCCAAATTTACATATTAAAAATAAATACCTTTTTCACCCAATTGAGCCTCCCTTTTTTTATCATGCGTCGCCCTCTTTGTTTTTCTCTCTATTTCTACACCTTCCCCCAGCTCCTTACCTTTCGTTGTCTGTTTTTTCTTTTTCCTACTTTTCTCGCTCCTCTTTCTACTCTGTCCCTTTTTCTCTCTCATATTTGCTTTTTGGTTCTCTTCCCTATCAATATCCCTTTCTACTTTTTTTTTTAACCCTCTCTCAAACCATATATCTACTAAAAAAAGCAAAGGTAATTGTGGAAAATATATCCTTTTATCAAAAAAAAAAAATTGAACAACACCTGAATTTTTTAAAATTTATGTATATATGCATTTTTCAACGTTTCTTAATTTTGCCCAAATCAACCTTCATGGACTTGATAGGGCCGTGATGGTTTATCACAGGCTATTAGGCCTGTGATAGCATTGCAACAATGTTGAGTTGTGATGCCTCATCACGACCCTGACTGAGATGCTTCCAAGTGCACCATGTTGAGTTGTGATGCCTCCTCACGACACTGACTGAGATGCTTCCAAGTGCACCATGTTGCCCATGGATTTCCAAGAACCAACCATAAGGTGCTTTGAGCATCATGGTTTCTACATGATGCCTCATCACAACCGTAACAATGTCGTGATGTTCGGTGCTTTAAGCATCAGGGCACTAATAGTATTGTGATGATTTCAAATGTACTGTCATGTTTTCTATATTTTTAAGAAGCACCTACAAAGTATTTTGAGCAATACTAAATTGTCTATCAACGGACCTAATAAAGCCATGATAAAGGGTATTTTGGGTAAATATAAGATAATATGGGAAAATGGGTATAACCATAGATTTCAAAGTATTTTGGTGGTTTTCACATTTTTGGGATAAAAAATGAAAGTTTTGATAATTACCCCCTAAAAATAAAGGGTTTGTTTACGAAATAGACTATTTATTTTTTGTACACGGAAGTCACAATAACCCGACTCATTAGATGTCAAATTGAATGGCTTGGGGTAAATAATTAGTTCGAGAATTTATTTTTTGGAACTTTATGCCTATTCAATGACCTCTTACAACCACACATTTTGGAATGCAATGGACATGATAATTGTGACCTCCATATACAAAAAATAAAATAATATCTTTGT
The DNA here is from genome assembly GCF_054954075.1 of Amborella trichopoda. Classification (NCBI taxonomy): domain Eukaryota; kingdom Viridiplantae; phylum Streptophyta; class Magnoliopsida; order Amborellales; family Amborellaceae; genus Amborella; species Amborella trichopoda. The sequence continues at coordinate 4,994,174 of NC_142348.1, forward strand.
AGACAATCCAAAAAAAAAAAAATGAGCCACCAACCGGTAGACAACACATACGCTATATACACACGCATTGTCCCTGTCCTTTGAGGGTTTCTAACCCTTACTTTGTATGTGTTGTATTTTTGTGATGGTGTGATCGATTGACAAAAAGTATCCCTATCCACCAGAAACTAGTATAAAAGTCAATGAACCTTTTTAGAGGAATCAACAGTGGTGAATAGTTAAGAGGCATAGAACTTTAGCATTAAGTGACAATAAAATATTTTGTAGATGAATTGCACTGTTAGAGAGAGAGGGAGTGTGTGTATATTTGATATGGTCAAAGCTTTCAGTTCTAGTGATCTCATGTGTTTTGTCACACCTTAAGGCTTTGAGAAGGTCATTTCCAACCCAGAAAAGTGTTACTTATTGAGTCAAGCTCAAAAAGCCCTTTTCAAGAGTGCAATCTTTCACTTAAATGCTTCCACATTAACCGCTATGAAATCTTAAATGACAGGGAGGTACTGGCTCATCTACATCCTATTGAGCAAGCCACACTTTCATCTGTGATTGAAAAATAGGTCGAGTAGTTTATATTGGCCCGAGTTGCTTGAGCTCGGGCCCATGCCAAGCCTGAGTTGTCCCGATTTGGGTGTTGAACTCTGGGATATTCAAAAATATAAAAAATAAAAAATTTGTTTGGGATATGTTTGTCATTTTGGTAAAAATTAGAATGTGTTTTGGCCATAAATATTTATTTTTATATTTTTTAGATTATTTAAAAAATACCTCCCGTTACAAGTTGATTTTTTAACATCTATTTTGTTACTATTTTTTTAAGGGATTGTCTACAAAAATACTATTTATCTTTTGTACATGAAAGTCACAATCATTATTGTCCTTTAAATTCAAAACAGGTGGTTGTAAGGGTGTCATTGAATAGGAAAAAAGTTATAAGAAACAAAATATTGTACTTCTTGATTCACCCCAAGGCATCCAATTTGATATCTAAGAGTGGGAATGATTGTGATTTTCATGTACAAAAGATACATGATCTCTTTGTAGACAATCCCCTTTTTTTAATATCAGTTTGAAGTGTTTTGCTTAATCTTATTTTAAACATACATTTTCTATTTTTTTAGATTTTTCGTGTTTTTTTTTTTATATATAATTTTTAACCTTCTTTTTGTTGCTAAAGTACTCAACACTAATTGACCGAGTTATAATGACTCGGTCCGACTAATCGGCTTGGGCCAAGACCGATTACTCGGCCCGAGCGGCACTTTCTAACACTGATTTTAACATATGCAAGAAAAGGTTATGTACCCAGACCACTTGAACTCTAGTTTTGGTTTTTTAAGAACAGTGGTTGAACTTAATTTTTTTTATTGAGGTTTTTAATAGTTTGTATTCAACTTCAAAATTAAACAAATATTTGGACCTCACTTCGTACCCTAATTATTCAAAGACATGCATGTATCATATGATTGACGTGTTTATTATAATTTCATGAGGTTATCACTGTCCCATCAATGGGTTAGACAATATCAGACGAGACCGGATCTTCCTTAAATTCGATTAGTTAAAAACAAGTGCTATTATCAGAATTTGGTCCGGGCTAAACTGGACACAAGGGTTTGTTTGGACAGACCACTTATTAGAACTCCATGGTGCCACTAATTCACTTAAAATCGAAAAAACTGACTCGGCCCATGCCGTTTAAAAAACCGCGCTTTGATTATAGTTGCCTAGCATAAGAGTGCTGGATATTAGCAGTAACTTTACAACACAAAAAACCTCTTTTTCTAGAATTGAGAATAAGAATGATAGTAGTAGAGAAGACTTCCAAACACGCCCTAAACAATTTACTAGACCACATTCATTTTAAGCACAGAAAATGTTTTTTATTTGATCATTCTTATTCTAATTTATTATTGGACCACACTCACCTGCATCCTAAAGCTGGAACAAAATGAAAACTATGTTTAGGATCTACAATAACAACTTAAACAATTCAAGGAATATATTTTGTTGATTTGGAAAAAGGCTCTTACCCAATTATTGTTGAGATGTGAACCACTTCTCAACTAAGTATATTCAAGTTGACCTAATTCAAACTGATATTAGGTTTACATAATATTATTCGGTTTTTAAATGACTAAATTAGCCCATTTATTCGATAATAATGAAGAGCTTTGTAGAACCTAAAAGCTAATATATAATGACATTGAAGGTATGCATGTGAACAAGGGGATATGCAACATATACCTAATACAACACCGATTAAAAGATGCAATTTGGTTCAAATGGAATATCTTAAAAGAACAAAGAGAAGGCCGAAAAGGATATGGATAGAAGTAGTAGAAAATATATGATGATTTTTTGTCTTATTGATGATATGATCCTTGATAGAGAATAATGGATGAACATAATTTATGTAGCCGACCCTAATTAATTGAAATAAGTTTTGGATAATGTTATCTAGTATAGTTAATATTTTACTTTTAATTCTTACAATAATAATGTATTCCTTATTTAATTATTTTAAAACAAAATCCTAATTTAAATGAGGGAAAGGTCTGATGTCTTATGGAAAAAAGTAAGGTTGTACCTCATATCTCACGATAAATTGTTGTTCTGGCCTCAAACATTATATCATGGATTTAAAAGAAAAAATAATTTCACTAACAATAGTGTATCTTGTAACACATTATTGAGATTGTATATTTTCAAGTGTATATATTTGTCAGATCTACACTATGTTTGGTACTTCAAATTTCATTATCAATTCTGGAAATATATTTTTTCCAAATCTTAGGGGTTTTCAACACCAGAGCTGAGATTTGAGGTGGAGTCTGCCTTTTGCACGGCTATAGCTTACTCACAAGTCTTTGGCCTTATATAAAGGGAAAAGTTTATATAGAGCCGAGGCTCTAAACAATTGAATTAGAACCTACCTCAAAAATTTTACTAGAAGAGGTTGTTTTGATGCTCAAATATCCTTAAATTGATCATCTTGACATCAAGATGCATGGACATGGGAAAAAATTGGATTTCAAGTTTTGGAAATAGTGTATTTTGTAACTCATTTTTGGACCTTCAATTTTCAAGTTTTCATAAATCCATCGATCTACACTATTTTTTAAGCCTTAAACTTTATAGATAAAGATGAAAATATATTTTAAAGCTATCACAAAAATTTCCAGTATTAAAACTACATATCTCTATACTATTTGAAGGTAGGCTCTACTTTGATTCTTTAGAGCCTAGGCTCTATACAAACCGCACCCTTATATAAATCGCATCCTTGATATATTCCTTCATTTATTTAGAAGGTACATGTATAAAGCTTATGGATTTTTCTTTATCACTCACAACGGTCAATTTTCTTAACTTAAAATATAAAATATTAGGATAGGTTGGTCAAGTGACATCCCCTTGCTTACCTACCTATAAGGAAACAAGCACACGAAACAACTCAACCAATCATCATTAACAATAAATATAAATAATAAAAGAAATAAAGAAATAATCAATCTAGAGACCCATGTGGACTCCATAGAGGTGACTAAGAACCACCTCTATTATGTGTACCTAAGTATATAATAAAAATGTATGTGGTTGCTATAAAAATTCACCATCACTTTTAGTCATTAGATGTAAAATTATGTGGGTCATTAACTGTACTAATCGTCTAATAAAATATTTTTCTCAGACTCATGTTGAGCAATTGCCCCAATTTTACATATGATAACTGGGTCTAATTGTGGTGGTGCATTTCATAACTGATAGCTATGGATAATTCTGATGCATTCCACATTTGACTGTTAAGGATAGTTGTACTGTTATTCGGACAGGGACTGTCGAGGATAATGTGATTTTTCTCATATCAAATGCAAAAGGAAAAAGTTTATATAGAGCCGAGGCTCTAAACAATCGAATAAGAGCCCATCACAAAAATTTCACTAGAAGAGGTTGTTTTAATGCTCAAATATCATCAAATTGATCATTTCATATCAAGATGCATAAACATGAGAAAAAAGATGGATTTGAAGTTTTGAAAATAGTGAATCTTGTAACGCATTTTTGGACAGTGAATTTTCAAGTTTTCATAAATCTATTTGATCCACACTATTTTGAACGCTTTAAATTTTATAATAAAAGATGAAAATATTTTTTAAGAATACCACAAAAATTTACGGTATTGAAACCACATTTTTTTGACACCATTTGAAAGCGCGCTTTACTCTGGTTGTTTAGAGCCTCGGCTCTATACAAACCGCACCCAAGCCAAAAGTCTGGTGTATACAATATTTTCCACCAAATTTGACAAAATAGGAGCATAAATTGTCCACCAAAAGTTGAACGGTGGAGATTGCATCGTGGGTGGGGACCCTGTATGAGTTGGACCAGAGTCATTGATAACTGTCTGAGAATGAATGGTCTTACACAGTGAAGTCTCAAGGAAGATATGAAGCCCTAAATTGAAAAGCCGCCCCCATAAATAAAAATTAAAATAAAAAAAAGGTAAAAAAATGAGAAAAAGGCTATTTTAGTGATTAAAAAAAAAAAAGGGTCAATTTATTTAAAAAGGCTATTTTAGTCATTTCACTTAAAAAGTTGAGCATTTTAGCAATTTATGAAAGTATTGGGGTCCTTAGGTGAGCATATTGCGGCCCTTCCACTGAAAGGATCCAACACAAGGTTGAGTTTCTGCTACTCCTACCATCGCATTAAGTCATGGCAGGTGGGAAAATGCCCACTCACTCATTTATCCACTCAAAATGCCCATGCCTTTTCAATAAAGACTCTAATGCCCTAATCTAGTCATACTAAAATACCCATCCAAAGATCATGCCTTCAATTTGCATGAATGGGAGACCATATTATACACTTATTGTTAGTTGTCAGCACATTTCTTTATATTTTGATGTTCATGAGGTTTAATTCTAGGATGAAGTTTTTAAGAGGCGTAGCCTTTATGAAAACAAAATAAAGCCCCACCTCAAATACTCTTTGCGAAAGCACGTTCGGCAATGAAATTCTCCATGATAGCTTTAAAATCAATTTCCAACGTCGAAAATAAAATTTGAAATTTGAAACTAAGTAAATGGTATAGATCTTGCGGATCTATGAAGACTTATTTTTAGGGAGAAATGGACGGTCTAGATAATGTATTATAACATACACCATTTTTAGATCTTAAAATCTATTTTTTTTTTCCACAACCGTAATTTTCAAGCCGAGATGATCCATTTAAAGGTTTTCCAATGCTTGAATTGTAATTTTTGATGAGTTACGAGGTGAGACTTTACTTATTTTGATAGAACTGCAACCTTGTCAAACCATTTTCTTTAATTCTACAAAGTAGATCATTGATTTCCGTATCATTTTAGCCAAAAGATTTGCTTTCTTGGAGCATATTATATAAGAGATCACTGATTCCCCTATCATATTAGCCAAACGATCTACTTTCTTGGAGCATATCTTATTAAATAGATATTTACGCCCTTGGGTAAATGTTTATTTAGAGTATTTTTTAGGATTTCGAATCTTGGGGATATGACTTTCTCAACCTAACTGCAACTTTTTAAATGAAAAAACTCAAAAAAGAAAAGTAAATTTGCAGACAATCAACATGCATTTGAAAAAAATAACGTCCTAAATACTGAACGTTTTGGATTAGGAACTCTAGAGTAAATTTCAAAATTTCACATCAACAAGTATTCTCTTAGGTGGGTCATTTATCCAATGGAGTAAACTACAGTATGCTCCAATGGATTGAGGACCAAATTTTTTGCAAACCACTTGCCTAATCTTCATATAAAAAAAAAAAAAGGATTTGAAGCTCTAAAAGTTTTCAATTTTAAATGCCCTGTCAACATTATTTGTATATAGTCTATTTCAGGATCTTGAGCAGACCGAGTTATTCACCGCCATCTGATTGTCTCTGTGCCTGTGCATGTGGTCGTAGTGCTAGACTATAACGGTAGTTTCACTAAAACTTGACCTGGTTCGGGAATGAGATGTAAAAGAAACTCAAAATGGTTTAAACTTTTAAGTGATGGGCTTAATTTGGTTCATGTCCCTTTCTACCATATCAATGACTAACTGAGAACTCAATGGTTCTGATAACTGACATGGAGCCTAAATGTTCAGTTCTAAATCGTAACTAAAAATTAAGTTCCAATTGACTTGAATTGGGTTGGTTTTTTTGTTTTTGCTTTTTGTTTTTTCTGAAAGTAGGGAACTTCTTCATTAAGAATATGAAAAAGGTATAACTAAAAGATGGCTAGAGAGAAAAGCACAGAACAGAGAAGAAAACGATTGTAGCACAAGTGTCGACTCTTTCGCTAATTGAAAATCACAACGTGGTAACTTGGTATGGGGATACTACCACCACCACCCAACCCTGTTCCTTTTTCTATTGTATATATCATTCTATCAATGAAAAACCTGTTAACTTTCTCTATTGATTTACACTGTAGCTTGTTACATTCAAGTTTGTTAATTTTGAAGATTGTCTTATATGTAAAACAGCACCCCTACTTGTATTCCGTATTTGTTTTCTTGAAGGTTTTCCCTAGACCACTATAGTTAAACCTTTTTTTTTTGTCATGGTATCCTGGTGGTCCGGCATTTGCCAACTGCTAACTGATTTAGCAATGTTATAATGGATTATGGAATGAGTCAGTTCATCCCCCCCAGGCTACAATCACTGCAAAGGATTGCTATTTGGCATTAATTATAGTGATAATTATCTCTGATAAATTTGTTTTATTTATTTTTATCATGGAAAAACTCTTCATATTGATAAATATTTTGGTAAAATCAAATTATCGCGATATTTTATGTTTATTTGGTAGATTGAAATGAACCTAACTGATTTAGCAATGTTTTAGTGGATTACGAAATCAGTTAGTTCGCCTCCCCTAGGTTACACTTACTGCCATGGATTTCCGTTTGACATTAATTATATCGATAATTATCTCTGATAAATTTATTTTATTTTTATTTTATCACGAAAAAATATTAATTTGATAACAATTTTAATTATATTTTGGCAAAATCAATTTACTGCCCTATTTAGGTTTTTTTTGGTAGATTGAAATAGCCAACCCCAATTAATTGAAAAAAGGTCAAAATGATGATGAAATAGTGATGATGGTAGATTGAAACAAACCTAACTAATTTAGCAATGTTTGAATGGATTATGGAATCACTCATTTCATCACCCCTGGGCTACACTTACTATAGTTTTTTCGGTGCATTGAAATAAACCTAACTGATTTAGCAATGTTTTAATGGATTATGGAATCACTCAATTCACCTTCCCTGGAAAACACTTACTATACTTTTTTTGGTGGATTGAAATAAACCTAATTGATTTAGCAATGTTTTAATGGATCATGGAATCACTCAATTCATCTCCCCTGGGCTACACTTACTACAATTAATTACCATTTGGCAGTAACTATAGTGAGAATTATATGTAATAAATTTATTTTATTTTATTTTTATCATGAAAAACTCTTAATGTTGACAACAATTTTGAAAACAACTCTTAGTAATATTTTGGTAAAATCAACTTATCGCGATATTTTAGGTTTTTTGGTGGTTGTCTAGATAGAAGAAATCTTTCATGTAATTGGTATGTAAGTTAAAAACCTTAATAAGGGTAATCATTTTTTGTATTGTAATTTTGTTATACATCATAAATTTTTGTCAACCTTACCACTTATAAATATTTTACGCATTTATGTTTTTAATTGTGTATAATTTGAATTCATTTTTACTATTATTAAAGTAAATTATTGATAAAAAACAAAAATGATAATATCCCGATAAAACTTTCCACTGCTAATTTCCGATACCGATAAGTGTCACTAAGAGTTTAACCACATTATCAATGAAATTTAGAAGGAATATAATGTTTATAAAAGAATGAATTAAATTAAATTTTAAGCTCAGTGACCATATAATGTGTAAATCACACGCAAATGAGCATCCACCATCCACCATCCATCTCCATGTGGATGGTGGAGATGAACTGTAGCTTTGTAACAAACATATAAAGATTAATGGTGTAATTCATGGTGTGTGCATATATATATGTGAGAGAAAGACCCATGGGTTTTATGCCAGAACATATATTTCTAAAAAAGAAAGAAAAATCATCTTGAGTTGAGGTCCTAATTTCTGAATCCCTCATGTGATCATGGTCATAGTCATTGAAGGGCCATCCACAACCCACCATCAACATAATATTTTCGGAGTTAATGTACCCAATATATGAGTTTTGTCTGGATTTCTCTCTTGATCAATAACAACGATTGCATTGTCATCCTATCGAATTATTATACCGTTGTCATGTTTGAATTCTTTAACATATCACAACTCCTAACCTAGATCGCACTCTTCCTTTATCACCACCGACCAAATTATTGGATGGTGATAAACCTCATGACCATACAAGTGCTATGTTCATATGAATCACCGTAGATTTTTTTTTTTTTTTTCCAATTTTATAAATTAGACGCAAAAGGGTCAAATTAAAAAAAAACAGGCTTTTTGGTCATATAGTAGAAGGAAGGGATAAGTTTCTTCTCGTCATTTTGGGTAAGATTAGGGCAACTTATCATTGACAAAACCTAGAGAGAGAGAGCACGTATCTAAATTCGTGTACTGCGTTTTTCTCCAGATCGCTCTCTCTCTCTCTAGAGCTAAGCTTTTTTTGCAGAAGAAATAGACCAGAAATCATACCAGAGTTTTTGTCCAATTCAATCTTTTCGTCGAGAAAGAAGACCCATTATCTCAGTTTTTTTATTTTGAAGGATTTTGAAGAAGACAGAGATGAGTACTGGGGACCTTCTCAACATTCAACCTGACGAGCTTAAGTTTCCTTGTAGGTTTTCTTGTTCGGTGTTTTTCTTTTTCATTGATTTCTTTCAATTTTTGAGTTTGAAGTTGTTGTGATCTTGTTAATTGACAGTTTTATGGGAACTTACGTTATTTATGAGTTTCTGATCGAGGGTTTTTTTTATAGGCAGCTTATTGAGGGATTTGATGTCGGTTTTTTTTTTTTTTTTCAAACCCACCCAAATATTTATGGGACCTAAATATTTATGGGTTATTTTAATGGGCTTTCTTTGGTTTTAATGGTTACGGTATTACCTGGTTTTCTCCTATGAGCTGGAGTTTCCATAATAAATGTTTCTTGTTTAGTTTATTTCTCTCTCATGAATTGTTTCCAATATTTTACAATTGAATTCACTGTGATCTTGTTAATTTACAGTTCTCGGTGTACCCATTGTCTTCTGATTTTCTGATCTAGGGTATACTGTGGTTGTTTCTAGTTTGGTGCTTTGATAGGTTCATTTATGGTCTGTTTTTTTTTTTTTTTTTCATTCTTTTGAAGTTCTTTTTATGGGTTTTTTTAAAGCATTTTGGTCTTATTGGAAATGCTGTTCCCTAGTTTCCTTTGATGAGGCTTAAATTTTCCATCTCTGCGTTTCTTGTTTAGGTTTTTTTTCTTTTATAAAAAGCTTACCATTTTTGGCGATTGAATTAATTCTGATATGTTAACTCACAGTTTTATGGGTGGCCATCATCTTCTTTCTGAGTTACTCATCTAGAGTTATTTGTTATTTGTTTGTCGTTCTTGACAGCTTCAACAATGGGTTTCTTGGAGATCATCCCCTTTTCTTTCTGTTTTTCTCATTCCTTGTGTTTTTCTTTTTTTTTGGATGGTTTTAGCTTTTTCGGCTCTTTTGTTTCCGTGGTTTGTACTTTTCGAAGTAATCTCATTTCTCTGTTGAATTTGTTTTTCTGGAACAGTTGAACTGAAGAAGCAGATCTCATGTTCTCTTCAATTGTTGAATAAGACTGAACACCATGTAGCTTTTAAGGTAACTCCTTTATAAGTTTATGTTATTTTTTCTTTTATTGTTGGTCTTCTGTTTCTAATGTAATTGTATCAATCAAGAAACTGTTCTGATGTTGTTGCCAGTTGTTCCTTGCATGCTTGTGTTTCCTTTGGGCATTTAATGCTATTTGGAGAATTTTGTCGATGGGTTTGTCAGATTGCTATCTTTCTTTCTCTTTCTCACACACACTCCCCCCTCCAAAATCTCTCCCTCACTCCCTCCCTCTCCCTCGCCTTTCTCATTGTCTGAATGTACATAGTTGATTATTCTCAGTTAACCTTTATTAAAAAAAAAAAAGTTAGATTATTCTCATTCTCGTTCCCTCTTTAATCATGTTCAGGTTTCATGTTTTGAACTCTCTCTATCTCTCTCTTTGTCTCTCTCTCTCTCTCTTGTTTAGTAGTTATCTGGGTTCATGTGTTTTGCAGGTGAAAACAACAAACCCAAAGAAGTACTGTGTGCGCCCCAACACTGGCATTGTCTTGCCTAGGAGCACCTGCGATGTTGTAGGCATGTCTTTTGCTGTTTATTGTGGTTTATAAACAAAATCTTACCTGCCCTTGTAATTTTCTCTAACAAATTTTGGCCTAGACTTATACTTTTGTTTTTTTATGGGTCATAAAATTTTTTAGTGACAATGCAAGCCCAGCGTGAGGCTCCTCCTGATATGTTATGCAAAGACAAGTTTCTCATTCAGAGTGTTATTGCAAGTCCTGGTGCTACAACAAAGGATGTCAATCCTGAAATGGTAAGCTAGGATGGTTTCAGTTTTCTTTTCAAGTTAAATGGATTCCCTTTTTCTAGCTGTTTGTTGCTAGCTAATGAATAATAAGTTTTTAATGCTACAAATGGAGATTTAACACGCGCCTGAGGGAGGGAGTGAGTGGGGGAGGGGAGGGAGGTAGGTGGATCCATCATCCATTCCTGGAGGGAGGGAGGTGGATCCATCATCCATTCCTGGTGCAAATTCTGGGGTTTTTAACTTTTTCTTCTTTTTGTATTTTGATATTTCTAATGTGAGTTTGCGAAAATTTCAGTTCAACAAAGAAAGCGGGAATCTTGTGGAGGAATGCAAATTGAAGGTTCTATATGTCTCACCACCTAAGCCACCATCTCCAGTGCATGAAGGATCCGAAGAGGGCTCTTCACCCACAGCCTCTTTATCCGATAATAATCATCAGAGGTCAGCTTTTGAAACGGTAAGTTTATAAAATTTGGTTCATGGTACTTCCACTTGAAATGGTCTATGCTTTATTAATTGAATTTTAATATGGGAAAGTAGTAGGAAATTGATTATGAAGAGGCATAAATGTATGAAGAACCATAGTCATTTATGCTCATTAGGTGAATTGGAGGATATTGATGGAGAGCTAGTAGGACTGTAGGACCGACTTGAATTTGCAGTAGTGGATCCCACTCTCTTCTTCGTGTCCATCATTTCATTGGATGGTCATGACCGAAATGTCTGTGTTACATATTGCCTTTATTAACATGTATCTTTTGAAGAAAAAGTGTGATATGCTTTGTGTAGCAAACAAACAGTGCTACTTGTAGTCCTGACCAATCTGATGTCACTAATGGATGGTTGAGATGAACCTTTACTCGGATGTTGTATGGATTTGAGTGGAGGAATGTTTCATCTTGACAAACTGCTGTTGACACTGGTCAGTTGACTCTGCATTTAACATAGTGTTTGTATGCCACCTGTACACGCGCAATACAGTCACTTCATAAATGTTTTGCCATCTATTAATTTCTTTGAAATTGCAGCATTCACTTACGTTATTATTGTACTATTACAGCAGGTGCTAAGACACCATGCAGAACTTAAGGACACACATTCTGACGTAAGTTCAATTCCGGTTATATTTAACAGTTCACTTTTTTGATTATCTATCTGCGAATCAGTGATTCTTGTTTGCAGTATGCTCTTGTGTCTGAACAGTTTAATGAATTTTTTTTTCATAAATTGGTTTTAACCATCACTTTCATTCATGTATTCATACTAGAGATTTATTTGATGTGCCATTGAAAACTTTCGATGTGTTGAAAAAACTCCGTGAATATCAAAAACTCCTGGATGTTCAATCTTTTGGTGATTGAAGACATATAATGCATTGCTGTAAAGTTTATGAATGATGTTATCCATGGATAAATTTAGGTTAACTGCATGATCGATTGACAAGAATGTTCAATAATGTGGAATTTCCTTCTTTTGTCTCTTTCTCTTTATAGATATGTTGTTTATATATCCCAGCTTATGATGATTTTGTGGGCAAAATATATGGTTTTTTTCTTTCTTATTATTTTTCCTGTTATGATGTACATTGTGAACTGCATTCTTTCTGAAAATTATTCATTGGATCACAAATTTTTTTTGATGTGGTTATTTCTCTGTTGATTTAGAAAGGATTGCTGTTATAATAATAAACATTAAAAAAACAGACTCATTTGTGATAATTAGTTCAGTAAATGGGAGGAATTTTCTGCATCTTGCGGCATGCAATGTAAATCTGTAATTCTTAGGCACTCAAGAAAGGGCTACTATTGGTATTAAACTTGCAGTGATCAACTTGCCCTGTGATATCATATGAAATATTGAATGCTTCCTCATCAGTATGGGTGATTGGTTCTCCTATTGGTCTTGAAGCACATTTTTATTGACAGGCTTTCAAAGATAAAAAATGCCAAACTTAGTTGGAGGCTTTCCAATGCATAAAAGCGAGTTGATTTTTTCCTCGTCTTTTTGAGCCCAGTTCGTTTGTATATTTATTTGAATTCTCAAGTAGGAATAGTGCGACCTTGCTTGTATATATTTCATTTTAGAGGGGCGTTAATTCATTCAATATTTGACTGAATAACCATTTAATGGGTCCAATCTTGGAGGGATTCACAAATGAGCTACAGAAATCATGACCCTGTGATTTGAACTATGTCATTGTGGGCCCTAGAAAGGCCATATAACGAAATTAGTATATTGCAGACCATCTGAAGCTTTTGTTATTAGAAACTTCTGACATGGTTAATGCACAAACTTAATCGTGGAGGTGGACTTTCTTTTTTTAGTTTCAGGTAGTTAATAGAGTTGAAGGGTAGCCCTTATATGGAGAAAATGACTGTTGGGGAAAGAAAGTAATGCAAGTGAACGAAAAGACCAGAAGAAGGAAAGGACAAAAGTTTAGGACAGGTCAATATTATCTTAATCATGGGAGCAGCTTTGGTTTAGGGGCTTCAGAGAAAGCGGCCACCTCATTGTTAGCTTCACCTAGCACATACAAATAGCTTGGCTCCACCTCTTTCATTTTAAATATCTCATATGTGAGATTAGCATTGTTCCAAAATGCGGACTGCCTAGTGCTTAGGCTGCCGCCTTAGGCAGTCTAAAGGGCCAGGGCGGCAGCCAAAATAGGCGGCCGTGGTGGGTATCCACCTAGGCGGGTGACAAGCGCCTAGCCTTGGGTGGCCACCCAAGTCATGCATCCCGCCCAGGGGCGGAAATGCCCCTCTTTGAGAGGCATTTTTAGGTTCGTTTAGAAAATTAAGAGGGGAAAAAAAGATGGGTTTTAGGTTTATTTCAATCTAAACCCTATTAGAGCCCATTTTAGAGAGAGAAAAACCTCAAAAAACTAGATTTTTGTGATTTTCATAGGATCGAAAGGTTTATCAAAGCTACGAGATATTGATCTAAACATCACCCATTGAGAGATTTAGTTTTGGAGGTTTTGTAAGTCTATAGAGGGTTTTTTACAAGATTTTGACATTAGATCTATTGGGCCGGATACCCTTGGCTGCCTAGGCGCCGCCCAACATTTTTTGAAACACTGTATATTATGGAATCTTTTTAGCTAGTCTATATCTTTACTGACATGAGAAAGAGCAGAAGAAAACTTGAGACTCAATGCCAAACCCTGTTTATCTTTTTGTACAATCGAAGTATGCTCATGCCCTCATGCCATCTTTAATTGAGCTACCCACCCCAAATGAACTTGGGGTCCCCCAAAATCATGGTCAGAGTTGAGCATTAGGTAGTTTGTGCAATTCATCTACCTTACGTTTGTCTAAAATAGTGATGCTTTCAGCAATTGGTTTTTTGTGTTGATTGACTTCCTTGATCTTAAACAAATGTTTATTCAGTAGTATCTACAGAGTTAAAACTTTGTGTGTGTTTCTTCCCCTCTCATTTGTCCTTGGGGGATCTTTGTGTTTGTTTTTTGTCTTTTGTTTAATCTAGTGATACCATTTTATGTTGAGAGTGCTTTTGTTAGTTTTTCATTGTGATTCGAAACTATTGTTTGCCTCGCCACATCATCCAGAACTTGAAGGCTGTCAAACTGATTTTTTTTTTTACTTAATAGAAAATGTTGTGGCATTTTCTTTCTCTTCATTCCTCAAAAGAATATCACACAAGAGGCCTCTTAAGTGTTTTACATTTTGGCTACTTGAGTGCTTCTACAAGTGCATTTAGAATATCTCTTCCTTTGGATGGTACATGTATCTCCCCATTAATATTAGGTATCAAGGATAAGAAAAATAGAGATTGGAGCTGAGACATAAGGAGAACTACCAATAACTTGAGTCAGTTTGTACTGTATGGTTTAGTTGTGGGGTTACTTTACTTCTTCCTCTTGTATTATATAACGGGGGCAGTTGGCATACGGATGCATCCGTAGGTGTAGAGGTAAGGTGCACCATCAAAATTTATCATGGTATATAATTTTGATGTAAAATGTTCTTAGAATTATCTCAAAATCTATTTTTATATCTAATTATAAAATTTTAAATATAAACAATGGTTAAAATCAAGTAGATCTATAAACATAAGAAAATCTTGAAAATGGACGGTTTAGATAATATGTTGTAAAATGCACCATTTCTGAGACTTAAAATCTTTTTATTTTTCATGGTCATGCATCTCGATGTCGAGATGATCAATGAAAGGGTTTTTCAACATTAAAACTACCTTTTCCGATGGATTTTTTAGGTGCATCCGTAGTTCCATTATAAGGTTGCATCCTTATATAAACTTTTTCCTTATATAAATAACAGAGGCCTCGGAGACTAGATGAACTTACTGTATGTTTTGTTGATAAATAGAAACCCTAGGTTCTAAATTTTTCCTCATTAAAATTTACATTTAATCTTGGCACATCCATAAGCAGATTCATGCATATTTCTTTCCAATATTCATTGATATCATACTTTTATATTCATTAGGAAAGATGATGAGGTGAGATGAATTTGCGAGATGCTAATCATTATCATCATCATCATCTGAGCATTATACCACCTATTTGGGGTCGGCTACATGAATCCTATTTTGCTATCCCGCTCTATCAAGGGCCTTGCCCTTTGTTAGACTATAAGTGACCATATCTCTTTTCATTATTTCCAAGATGAATTTCTGAGATGGCTGTCCAATATATCCCTTTGATAAGGACATGCACTTAAAAGTAAATTTTATCGGATTGAAAGACCACTAGCTGTAGTGCACCTTAATGTGACAGGTTTGCATCATTAACGTTTTGTATATGTCCAATGGATGTTATTATGTACTTTCCAGGAAAAACCATTCACTATTTATGAAAATATTACCCTCCTTTTCCCCATTATACAAGTATTAAAATGAGAAATGAACATGCATTCCGAAGCACAAAGTTGTACTAACAATAAGCCTCATGGGAACACTCGCCAAAGTCTAGCATATCAAATTAAGTTCATGCGCTAGGTAATGGGACTTGTAAGTTACTGCTAAACAATGGTTGAATTGTATGCCTCGAGGACGTAGATGTCCAAGTTACAGGTGATGATTTTTATCTACATGTTTTGTTGATGAGTGGAATGAACAATCTTTGTACTTACCTTATTAAAGGTATACCGAGCATTCCAAATGCTTTCATGAGAATGAAAAATGTAGCATGGATGTTTGAGTAACATCAAAGAAATTGTTTGATGTTATATTGGTGCTTGTTATATACTGTAAACGTGCTTCGACATTTTTCTTCTAAAAGAGAACATGTGCTTCTGTTCATAATGAGTTGATGAGTTTTGTGTTTTTGCCTGGATGTTTGGAATTGTAATGTATTTAGTCATGTTTTTAAGGACTGTAAGAAAATCTTTTTAAGGAGAGTAATCAATTATCCAATGGACTATGGAAAGCCATAGCCCATAGGCTCATATCCATCCCCATTTAAACGCTTAGTGTGGATGAAAAGATAGTGGGACTCGTATTCAAAAAAAAAAAAGGAAAAAGAAAAGAAAAGATAGTGGGACTCACCAAAAGATATGACTTAGAGATGGATCCTATTACTGTTCCCTCAGCTCAAGTGACAGTGATGACCCAATGGTTTATGGTTTTTCCTTAGCTATCAGATTATATACTTTTGTTTTTACTTATTGAACACATCTGAGATTCTGGAAATGGGATATGGTGTGTGCTTGGTAGCATTTTGTGGTAAAAGCTATTATGGTTCATTTGAATGATTCACCAAGTAATGCATGTACTTTGGAAAGTATAATATAGTCCAATGGACTATGCAGAACCATAATACATTAGGTTCATCTGCGATACAATGAAATGATGGGCAGCATTGAGGAGAGATTGGGACCCACCCCCAGAGTACTTTTCCCTATGTTGTACCCCTCACCTGCACTTTCTATCATTTTATTGGATGGTGATGACCCTTGTGGACTTTGGCTTTCCATAGTCCATTGGACTGTAGAATTCTTTGCCCATATTTTCTAACATGATTTTATTGCTTATAATATTATTTATCTACTGGCTAAGACTGTATACTGCCGCAGTCATCATCTGTGATATCGAAGCTGACTGAAGAGAAGAATTCAGCGATTCAACAGAATAGCTTGTTACGTCAAGAACTGGTATGTTTCTTAATATCATTCATTATATTCGACGTGTTTTTTCTTTTGGGAATATTAATTGGAATCAACCCCTCTCTCTTCTCTCTCTTCTCTCTCTGTCCCTCTCTCTATATATATGTATGTACATATGTATGTATGTATATCTATGTGGGTGGCCTCATTGGCTTTGCAACCAGTGCATATATGCCTGTTGTTGCCCTATGTTTCTGCCTTGTTGCACATTTGAACATTTAGTACTATATATATATATATATATATCTTATGAATTCTATGGTGGATGGTTTTTGATTAACATAGTCGCTGGGTCCATGTATAGTCGCTGACTACTTGTCTCATGGACCCATGTCTTAGTCCTCATTATACTCATTAGGGTTTTATTTTATATACAGTGGAGCTATGTAGACCCACCATATCTTCAAGTGAAGCCTGTTATGTTCTTGAGATTTTATTACAAATAGCAGTATTTCTTGCTGCCATTTCTTGAAGTTTTTGGTTTTTCATTTGTTTCTTACTGGTGATGTGATATCAGTTTTTAGGTAGCATAGTGATTATAATATTCCCTTGAAGTCCTTTTCCTGGAGTTCATCTTTAATGGTAGACTCTTGAAAACCCTCTTGAGGTCCTTAGAATGAATGCAATGGAATAATCGAAGGTTATTTGCATTATAACCTTGCTTTTTTGGGTTATTGAGACATCCATTATTGGCTTCATTTCGGTCAAAATCTTTCTCCTCCTTTGATGCCATTTCTTCTCAAGAACTGGATAAGGATACCATTGGCTAGTCTTACTTACCCCCAAAATATGAGCAAATTGCATCAATTGTGGATGAACCAGAACAATTTTATGGAAATTATACTTCTATCCAATGGACTACAGAAAACCATAGGTCATCAGCCACCAGCGTTTTTGGGGAGAGTTCTTGTTCCTCCTGTTGGAGAACCATGATGGAATCCTCCTCTCATTTTCCAGCCATTTTGGTCAGAGCTTGAGATCTGCAGTTTTCCCGCCAGTCAAGGGATGAAAACACCTTTGTTTCCCGCCAGTCGATCTGTGGAATAACACTGTTGCCTTGCTTCCTTTTGGGGATTGTGTAGTCATTTTAATCCCTTTTTTTATTTAAAGTTTTAGTCACCAATCTCCACTGAACAGATGGTGGAGATGGGATATGAAGACACTATTATATTCTTTACCTTAGGGGGACCATCCTATTTAAATATTGTACATTTGGCTTTACCATATAATCAGTTAATTCCATTCATGAATGTGCCTGGTATCGTACTTTTTGTGGCCATGAAATATATATTCAGAATGGTAAATGTTCATATTGGTATACCTGACGCGTGCACACACACACGTGCACATTAGAGACATGTGAGACTTGCATCGAAAATGCACTTATGCTTCATGTGGTTTGCATGAAGTGTGTCAGATATGCATCTTGCATCTACATACATTCACATTCGTATTTGTTTTCTTGCAAAATCTGTATATTTTTGTACTGTTTTTCTGTGGAATGTTCTTGTACTTTTTTTGTGTATTTTTATGTGGAACTGAGCAGAGAGAGAGAGAGAGAGAGAGGGAGGGAGGTGTTTGTGTCACTCTTATTTGAATCCGGCAAGGGATGCCATTGTCATGTTATTTGTCCTGTTACCCAGGAGTTATTGAGGAGAGAGGCGAGCAAAAGGCGTGGCGGCTTCCCATACTTGTATGCCTTTGTGGTTGCGCTATTCGGCATCCTTCTTGGATTTCTGATGCGGAGATGAGATTAAGAGGAATGTGTTATTGTTAATGTTATGTATTGGTGTCGGCAGTCTTTGCAGGCCAGGCCAGGATTGATGATTGTGCCAAGAATGAGTATCTGGTATTTTTCATCAAATGATGGGTTTTATGTATTATTGAAGAAGTTGGCATGATGTTTGTGTGCATTTATTGCTTGTTGAGGACTGTCCTCAGTTTATTGTTTAACTTTTGGAATTGTTTTTAAGTCTTTTTTCCTTGGAGATAACAGAATCTCTCTCTCTCTCTCTCTCTCTCTCTCGATATATATATATATACTTTCTATTTTCGTTTGTCATGTTTCCTCAGTCTTCTAACAAGAAGAGTTAGGGTTCTTGGCAATCTTTATTTTCCCCTTTTTTGTTTCTTTCTTTTTTATTTGTTTTGTTTTTTTTGTACATGTAGATAACCATGTGGAAAGGTACAAATCAAGCAAATGAGTTATTTCAACTTTTAATGTTTCCATTCCTGTATGGGGTAGTCATCATTATCATCATCACCCACCTTTTTTCATCTAAGTTATTTTGGATCTATTCTGTTTAGACATTCCGCTCTACCAAGGATTGTACCATCATAGGGAACCATATTTTTTTAACTACTTCCATCTATGTTATGTTAGTTACTAAGTTACTAAGGATTGTACCTTCAATCATGTCATGGGAACTACTTTTTAGTCACGGTTGTTTTTTTGGAGCTTTTTACTTAAATTAAATCACTATTTATAATTGGTATTGTTATAAATTGATGCTGTACCTTTAAATTTTTTATTTTATTGCCTATTAAAGCTTACCTTTTAAGTTTTATGGAAAAATGTCATTATGAGTCTTAATGCAGTTTTGTCATTAATTAATCTCAACATTTTCATCTCAACTATGTTCATTTTATGGATATGTTATTTTTTAATTGTCCAAAATTCCGTTTTATAAGGTATGATTGATCTAACAGTTTTCTGATAGAATTTTCACTTCAATTTTGTTGGAATGCAACACTTATCTAAGACTATAGAAGCACATCGCTACTTCGTTTAACTCTAATTAGTCACAAATTTGTAAAATTAATCCGTTGGGAAATTTGAGATGAGTAAATTGGTGCGACACCGCAAGTCTGTACTCTTGATAGATTGGTTGACAGTTCCTCCGTACAAACTTGACCAGTTCCGACTGAAGTCCATCGTTTTCTTCTTCTCAATAGGGTGGAGCTTTCCTAAACTTTTCCCATTATGGTTCTAAATTTCAAAAAGAGTGCGCATGTTGTATTCCTGTTGGATATTTTCCCCTTGGTTAGGAGACCATTGCTAATCTGGAATTTGGCGAATCATTGAATGATTATTTTAAAAAAATAATTGAATTTTAGTTTTTAAAAACATTTAGATTTCACCCTCTAAGTATTGGACCGTCTTTGTTCAATCTCCTTCTAAGAATTGGACAGACTTTGTTCAATCCCCCTCTAAGAATTAGACAGTCATTTTTTTCAAGTGCATAGGGTGCGATAAGGGGATTCTCTTTTATCAAAGCCTATGTTTTGAACATGTTATATTCCTAAAATTGATCTTAGATTTGCTTTTTGTCCAAGGGAGAAGAAGCATGGATCTTTCGGCTTTCGAAGAATTCTCCAACAGAAAGAAATCTTTTTTTATATAAGGCCCCAATTTTGCAGCCCCCCCTGCTCTTTTCTGTACAAAAAAAGAAAAAAAGAAGTCTTATCTCACCAAGAAATTCCAAATGATTAGCCTTGTGGGCGTAGTTGAGCCCCTGAGACTCAACTACGCCCCCGAGACTCAAATGACAAAAATTGGTACTCCAACAAGAGCAATAATCACAAGACTAATTAAGGGCAAGCCCCCATCACTTTCATTTAACCAGAGGAAAGTATACCCCCAAAAGCTCAGTTTCCTGCAACTTATCGTGAAAAAAATTCTTTGCAATAATCAATCAAACACCATGGTTTTTTTTTTTTTGGGGAGAAAAGTCACCTGTTTTATATATTCAAGAAAAACAGTCAAACAATTACACTATTTCTGTCAAAAACAAACTACTCAAAACATAACAAAAAAACTTACAGCAAAGAAACAAAGCCTAAACAAACTTCTCAACAACCAAATTGTTTATTGTCACCCCCATCTTTGCAAGACAATCTGCCTCCATATTACTTTCCCTATAAACTCCCATCTTAGCAAGACCATAGGCCTCCATATTACTTTCCCTATAAACATGCTTAATAGTATATTCAAATTCCAAATAGTAAGCATTCACTCTAGCAATCAGGCTATGGAATTTCTATAGATATTCTGCTTCTTTGTTTAAGAATTTCACAATATTCATCGAATCTCATTCTATTTCCACAGGTTTTGTTCCTATCTTTTACCAATTTAACTCCTTGTAATACCCCACGAAGCTCTGCTTCATTTGCAGTCACCGCACCTACTGAACCATGAAATTTCAGCGACACTTTGCCTTCCCAATCCCTAGCAATACCTCCCTGACCAGGATTTCCCAAAGAACATCTATTGAAATTAAGTTTAACCCACCCATTCTTAAGACATTTCCATAATCCTATCCTGATTTTTTTATCAGACTTCTCATTCATTAACAAATTAAAGATTATACATTATATCCAATCTTGAAACACCCCACCATGTTAATGCTTACGATCTCTGCTACAGTTACACAAATCTTTTCTATCAATTCACATTGAGATAAACTCTTATTATCAAAGCTTATCCTATTCGTTGCTTTCCAATTCTCCCACATCACCATCGTTTTTACAATTTTTCAAATAATTTTGCTTTTCTTACTTATCCCTGTTATTGACCAATCCCCCAAAAGACTACCAATTCCAACAGGGTGTGTATCATTTAAGCCCATCCATGCTACTACCCAACACCATATAGCTTTAGTATAAGCACACTGCAAAAACATATGCTCAATGGATTCAACATCCTTTTTACACACAATGCACATATTTACAAGAATATACCCTTTTTTCGTCAACATATCAATGGTAAGGATACTTCGCAATTTAACTAACCACAACCAAGCACAAATCTTCAAAGGAACACACCAATTCCATAATTTACCTGCATCTTTATCCGACCATCTTTATGGTAAGGATGAAAGGATCCTTCACAATTTAACTAACCACAACCAAGCACAGATCTTTACCTGCATCTTTGCCAGACCATCTTACTCTATCTTCAAACAATAACTTGTAAGCTGAGCTTACAGAAAAAGCTCCAGTTCTACTTGGTTCCCAAACAACTTTGTCTTGTTTATTTGGACAATAAAAAACATCTTTCAAAACATTTAAACACTCCATGTATCCATTAGAACTTCATTAACCCTTCTATATAAGCAGGAAACATTCCAAGGAAAAACCTTTTCCATCCACCATCTCACTGATCAAACAAGTCTTTGTATTTGTTTTAGCAAACAAGTTGGGAACCTAGGATTTTAAATCATATTCCCCAATCCATTTTGGATGCAAAACTTTATAGTGACACCCTTCCCTACAATATTTCTCGAATTGCTAAGAAACATATCCTATGTGCCAAGATACCTTTCCAAATATACAAAATACCCTTTGTGCTGGCCCTTAATCAACCAATTCCAAACTAGTATCTTATCCATATTTTTCACCAAAAATTTTCCTCCACAATTGATTTTTTTCCGGTATTCATCTCCACCACCACTTGATAAGTAATATACTATTCATGAGTTTCAAACTTTTTATCCCCATACCCCCATCACTTGATAGAGTACATGCTTTTGACCATTTGACCAAATTGTGTTTCTTTTTTTCATCAGATCCACCCCAAAAAAATCTTCGCCTCAAACCTTCTAATCTGTTTACAACCTTGTTAGGCATCTTAAACAAAGATATATGCATCTTAAACAAAGATATATAGTACATTGGCATATTGGATAGAACAACTTTAAGTTATACTACTCCGAAAGAAAGAAGTTTAAATTTTAAAGAATCTAATTTCTATTGAAAAAGTTTACAGAAATAAGTTTAAATTTCCAAAGAAAGAAGTTTAAGAAGGGGATTAAGCTGCCACCCCAATTGTTTCTGATAACGGGTTTAGTACAATACAAAAGTCTTTCCATCGGCCCATGAGTTACAGGCCTCCATGTGATACAAATTCAGGAGGAGGAGAAATGGAACATATATATATTTCAATGGGATTTGTAACTGCCACAAGGGGTCCCAACACCATGACTTCAAATCCCAGGTACTAACAAAACTGACACACAAGAAACCCATACTATGTACAATTAAGAATACCACCCCTCTAACAACGATCTCAAGGCATTGGTGATCAGGGTGACAATATACCACAACATCACGTCTTTAGTTCTATTCACCCTCCCTTCTATGCCTCTTCAACCCACCTTCACCACCCATCTCAATTACACCACCAAAATAAAAAATACAAGAAAAAAAAAGAGAGAAAAAAAAAAGGAATGATATAAAAGCCCCCGTAACCAAAATGGCTAAAACCCAGAACCGACCCCCATCTTTCTCACCAAATCAAAAGAAAATGAAAAAAAAGGAAAAGCTTCTAGACCCATGCCGTCTCTACTGGCTGTGATTGCTGCGCCCTCTCAATCTTGGCCGACACCTCCGCCATCACCAACCTCGTCAACAAAAGTCCCGCCACTAAGGCTGCCACCATAAGCATCATAAAAACACCATTCCAACTCTTTGCCGATATGTACCCAGTGAGCAAAGGCCCCAATGCTGCGCCCACCGAACCTGTCCCGTCGATTATAGCTGTCACTGTTGCCAAAGCACGTGGGCCCCCGCCGACAGTGCCTAAATCAGCCGAAACGGCAGTTGTTATAAGAGCATAGGGACCATTAACAAAGGCCCCAGCAATGAACATAAGGATGGCATTGAGATACAGAGAAATATCTCCATATACTCTATAAAAGAACAGAGCTGGGATTGCGCAGTATGTGAAGGTAGCGGCGGTGATCGCACGGGCATTGAGGCGGTCGGATATGTGGCCAGCAAGGATGCCCCCGACAACACCACCCACATCAAAGATGGTCGAGAGGTTCCCGGCGGTCTCGTCAGAGAGGTACTGGCCGCCAATCTCTGCAAGGTGGAATGTCTGTTTTTATATACAAAGAGAGAGACTCCTTTTGCGAACAATCTATGAAAATTTGGCCTTAAGCCCAAATATGGCCTAAGCCCAACTTTGTGACCACCAAGCATGAGACACTACTGATGTGTAAGAAAATGCATGACTAGAGAGCTTACCTGTTCTACTGATATAGAATGGCAACCAGTAAAGGAATGTATAGGCCACAAGCTTGGAGAAGAACAGGCACAAAGCAAAAGGTGCAACTCCAGGTATCTTCCACGCCTCGATAAACCCCACTGCTCTTCCATTACTTCTCTCTTGACCTGCAACTTCTCCCAATAATGGCTCTGAAACCTGCCCCTTTTTCAGCACGTCAACAGACCCATCACTTTTTCTATCCTCCACTCCAACATCCACCACTTCAGGACTAACAGATAGAAAGAGAAACACCAACAAACCAACAAAACTGATAACTAAACCAGGCACCACGAAAGACCAACCCCACCCATAATTCAACATTGCTGAAGCCATAAGAGAGCCCGATATGTTTCCAACTGATGTGTGGGCATTCCAAATCCCCATTATCAATCCTCTTTTCTTCTTCCCAAACCATTTTCCCATTACAGCCATAACAGAAGGCCAACCAGTGGACTGAAATAGACCGGCCAACATTTGAACAACTAGAAAAAAAATGAAGCTATGGATGTTTAACCAATAACCGAGTCCAAATAAAGCTGTAAAAAACCCTGTTCCTATCATACCTAAAGAAAGAAAGATTCGGAGGTCTAATCGATCGCCTAAATGACCCGCAAAGTACATACCCATTGCATAGAAAGACAAGAAGGCAAGGTCAAGCTCTCCTAAAAGGGCAGTACCGTTATCACCATTGAAGGGGGCCCAGCCACTTGTAAGCCTCGAACCAAGTGCATTGTTGGTCATCTTCAGAAATTTATTTCCAGGCCATGAGACGTGAGAGTGACTCAATTCTGATGATCCGGGGTCAAGAGCACTCTTGACTATGCTTGTCGTTTTTCTCGATGCATGATAGCTTGCATAGGCTAAAAATGTCACAATTAAGACTGTTGCTTGGTAAGTTCTTTTGCTGAGAGTGGACTTCTTGATTGATTCTACGAGTTTGATTGCAGGGGGTTTTCCACTCTCATGGTTTAGTGAACCCATTCTCAAGACTATGGTTGAAAATCCTAGAAACCCAAATTTATAGCTCTTTCATGATCATGGAGGTCAAATTGAAGCTTGAGCGTCGCCTCAACTCTTCGGTTTCAGATTTGAATCAGAGGCATACCTGCCAAAAGAGAAGAAGGTAGGTTAGCTTCTTATATAATTGCATGAAAATCAATGGAAGTTGAATATGAAGAACTCAAAAACAAAGGAGGACAAGCAATCATAAATAGAAATGAAACAGGGACAAGATGAAATTACAATGCCGGTGGGACTGATAGATAATAAGAATTTGAGAGCAACAATCTGAAGCGGAAGAAAGAAAAAAGACTTTATTGCTTGTAAACTACACTAACAAATTACACCTAGGAAACCCCAAAAGAAAAATCAAATCCAAGACCTGAATCTAGAACTTCATCTAAAGATCACATGTTTCACTATTGTGACATTATGATTGGGGCAATCTTAGCCCTCCATTCAGAAAGGCGGGTTGGATAAGGGGAAATATATAAGTTTTATATTGTAGGGGAAACATAGAAAGCTTGCCCTTGTGCTAATATATGACACTTGTCAATACTGTTTTATTGGAGAGAGAGAGAGAGATGTTTCACTATTGTGACATTATGATTGGGTCAATCTTAGCCCTCCATTCAGAAAGGCGGGTTGGATAAGGGGAAATATATAAGTTTTATATTGTAGGGGAAACATAGAAAGCTTGCCCTTGTGCTAATATATGACACTTGTCAATACTGTTTTATTGGAGAGAGAGAGAGAGAGAGAGAGCAAATTTGACAGAAACTAGGCCAACAATGCCATAGATAAACAGTACAATGAATCTATATTGAGGGAATGTCACAAAAAATAAAAAAGAATTAGAAGATAAACAGGCAGGGGATAACCACGTAATAAGAAATTAAGAACTCCGACCCTTGTGGATGGAAGGACTCGGACTAGGATTTTCTAATTGGATTGGCAATGGAGAAAGAGGTGTGAATGAATCCTAGATTTGTAGGATTGATATGGGTGAGATAGAGTTTGAAGCATTTGTGAAATCCTAATCTAAAAATGGTTGTTCTTATAACCAAGAGATGGAACAAAGGTCCTCCTAAGCATCATTTTCTAAAAAAGGTGACCTAGTCGGAATGGCAAATTCCAAAAATTAGGAATAATAAAACTATTTACTTTTTGGCAAGAGGTCACAATTACTCTTTTATCTTTAGTGTGAAATTGGGTAGTTAGAAGTGTATCATTGATGGGGGTTCAAATTCCCAAAATTATTTTTTAACTTTGTAGCACCCCTCAAACCGCCAGATTTCACATCTTGATGATTAGGAATAATTGTGACTTCATTGTACTAAAAAATAAATAGTCCTATGGTATAGGATCCTTAATTCTTAAGGAGCTATCTTGTTGAAAGGTTAACTTGTGTTGTGAAGACGCAATCTCCATGTGATCAGTGAACCATTTATAATTAATTTAGTATTCAATTCTTGGTTTGATTCTTTTGTGGAGTTAACAACTTGTACATTTAGACTACTTTCCTCCTAGGGCTGGCAATGGCCCAGGCCTGGGCAGGGACAGTATTGGCCCCAATCCCTATAGGGCTATGCCCCAAGTCCGGCCCCGGCTGGGCACAGGGCCATAGAGGTCCTGGTGGTGCAAGTATGGCCTTAGTCCTATCACTGCCGGTCCGTGCTATAGGAAAAAAAAGAAGAAAAGCAAACCCTAAGTTTTGGGCCGGGCCGCCAGGCCCATTGCAGACTCACACAAATTCAGAAAAGCAAATGATGTGGTAATTGGTAAGGAAAGTTTTTGTATAGGCAATTATTGTAGTTTTTCATATAATGCTCACACTTAAATCAATCAAGAACAGTAAAAACTAATATTTTAACTTCAACAAATGGTAAAAATAATTTCCCCTAGCGTTCCTCAATCCGCTTCTTCCTCAAATGACCAAAATACACCGACTTTGGTCTCACAGCACATGGCCAATGAATGTGGATTCTATATGACCAATGTACCCTTGGCAATCTTCAAAATGACAAGTGTGAGCCAAATTGGCTAAAAAGGACTAAAGTGCCCCTTAAAAAAAGGCATCCATGACTTTCTGGAAATAACCAAAATACCCCTGCCATTTCTTAACGAAGCTGGTAAGAGTCCATGGCCGGGCTCTGTTCAAGTAGACAGAAATTTCTGAAATGACCAAAATGCCCCTATTGTACCCGGGTTCCTCAATGTGGTCTCCTTCCTCCATCTAAGTGTACCAAACCCTAATCTCTCATAGATAGGAAATTTTTAAAAAATACCCAAATTTATAGACTGAAATTCTTCATAAAAAGAATTTAAAACTAAGAAAATTGGAAGAAAAAAAACTTACCCAAAATATAATAGCAATAAAAAACAGAAACAGAGATGGAGACCTTGAGGATGAAAGAAATTTTTTAAAGATTCTAAAAAATGAAAAAAAAAAAGAAAACTGTTTTTGCCAGAGAATCCAGCAGAACAAAGTGAAGTCAGTTTTCTCTACATACCCAACTGAAGAAAAACAAACTTTCTTCTAAAAAATTCACTGTAAAAAAAAAAAAAAAAATCCAGGAAAAGGGCTAAATGGAAATGCGTTTTCCAGCACAAAATACAAAGCGAAAATAAAAAAGCAAGAGACCATTTTTTAACAGAAACAGTCTTCAACCACAAGTTTGGGCAACTAAGTTCCTGATAAATGAGCACTAAATTCATGATAAATGAGTATTTACTTTACACATAGGCTCCAAAAAAAGAAAAAAAGTAATTCAGAAAAAAAAAATCACAATAAAAAAAAACCAAACATTTTAATAGCATCCTTTCTCAACCCAAATAATCCAGAGAGGATTCCAAAAGATGGAAAATTAAAAGGACAAATATATTCCAGCAGATAGGAAATTTCTATAAAAAAAAAAGGGAGAAGAAATCCTTCACACAAATTTCAGAAAACGATTTAAAAACCGTTATTTTCGCAAATTTTCAAGCAAAAAGAATCAAACAAATGGAAAAAGCCATTTCTTCTCAGAAATCCAAAAAACCCAACAACAATCCAGGATAATCATCTGAATTCTCATCACAAACAAGAAAAACTGAAGAAATCAGAGACTTTGAACTGAACCCACCACTCATCTTCAAATTTATTACACGAAGTCAGCCATTATTCACCATCAATCACCAGGAAAATCAACAAACAACCCTTTTTTCTCCAAATTAAGGCACCTTCCAATCGCAAAAACGCTCAAATTAATTCGCAAAATACAAAATTCAACAAGCATACCTCAATATCCATGAGAGTTCGAAACGGCAACTCTCTCTCCCTCGAGACTTTCAGGACAGAGCCATCCGATTTCAACTGCTTTTTAAAGGGGTAACGTCCCTTAAAATTATCAGTCTCGATTAAATAAAAGAAAAATAAATTACTTTTAGTATGGGTGTGGTTGTATAGAGCCGAGGCTCTAACCAATCAAAATAAGGCGCACTTTCAAATAGTATTGAGAAATATGGTTTTAATATTTGAAATATTTATGATAACCTTCAAATATATTTTTCTATTTTATTATAAAATTTAAAGCTTCAAAAATAGTGTAGATCAAGCAGATCTATAAAAATTTAAAAATTTTAAAAATTGATGGTCCAAAAATCCATTACAAGATGCACTATTTTTTAAATTTGAAATTTATTTGTTTCTAATGTCTATGCATCTTGATGTCATGATCAATTTAAAAATATTTTCGCATCAAAAGAAGTTGTTCTAAAGAAATTTTTTAAGTGGGCTCTAATTTGATTATTTAGAGCCTCGGCTCTATATAAACTTTTTCCTTTTAAATATTGCCCTCCTTTGCCGCCCTTTTACTTTTACGATAAAATTGGAATAAATGATTTGTGAGAGAATATTCCAAAGGGTTATGCCTTCCTTTAAAATGGGATATTCCAGGAATAATCTGCGGCGTGGCAGCTCGGCTGATGACGTGGACGAGGAAAATGCAAGATTAGATGTAGGAGCGTTGACAATTGGTCGAGTAATGCGCCACGTGGAAGGCCGAGTCTTGCCTCTTGGTGAAATGCGAGTTTGCTCGTCGTGTCCCCCTCCCCCTCTTTCTCTTTCTCTCTCTCTCCTCTTTTTCTCTCTCTAAGAATAAGAAAAACCTTGCCCTGCCCTGCGAATGAGGTCATGTCATGGGCCTCCTTTTCTCTCTCTAAGAAAAACCATGGGAATGGGGTCATGTGCCTTCCTTTTTCTCTCTGACAAACCATGGGAGATTATGAAGCTTTCTTAATTGAAATAACACTCCCTCTCTCGTTCTCTCTCTCAAATGAAATAACAGCCCCTCTCTCTTTCTCTCTCTACAAAAACTCTAGCTCTCCCTCATGAATCACTTCACAAAGTCTAGCTTTCCATTAACAAACTCTCTCTCTCTCTCTCTCTTTCAAATGAAATAACAGTCTCTCTCTCTCTAGCTTTCCATCAACAAACTCTCTCTCTCTCTCTCTTTCAAATGAAATAACGGTCCCTCTCTCTCTCTCTACAGAGTCTAGCTCTCCCTCATGAATCACGTCACAAACTCTCTCTCTCTCTCTCTCTCTCTCTCTCTTCTGAATATTTGCTCCCTCTCTCTCTCTCTAATATTAATCAGTTGTGATCTCAGCGTGAATTATGAAGTTCTCTTTCTATGGAAGGAAGGAAGGATACGCAAAGTCTCTATCTGGATTGAAGTGGCCTTTGCGTTTCTCTTTCCATTATATTTATGCCTCAGTCCTTTGATATGGACCCCAGAAAAAAGGATCAATTGAAACTTCCAAAAAAAAACAAATAAAAAAAGTACTTTTAAAGGACATTCGTTTAATGCGGCAGGGACCACACCTCTACATTTGCCGTCCCCGAGGTACAAAGCATCCATCTTGAAGATGGATGCAAATAAGTGGTCCATCTATAAATAATTCAAAATGGTCCAAATATTTTTTTAATAGAAATATTATTTTTAATTTTTTTTTTTTTCGTGATCTCTATATTAGAGATTACATGTCCTTAAAAATTAAGTAAGAAATCCGTCTCAAAAATATATTTTTAAGAGGTGACTCATTTCTACATGAACTCATAAAAAACCGTGTCCATTTCTAAAACTTATTTATTTAAAGGATTTTATATGAGCAAACTGTATGTCTATGTTTCAAGGAGGTGACAATTATTCATAACTTTTAGATGTCCAATTCGATAATTTAGGATGCGTCATAAAGTTCAATTTTTTTTTTTGAATCAATGGCACTCTTACAACCACCTGATTTGAAATCTGAAGAGCAAGAATGATTGTGACTTTTTTATACCAAAATAAATAGTCTCTTTATAAACTTTTAACTTTTTAAGGTTACAACCGTATATTATAAAAATAAGATGCATTTTAAAAATCCAATAGAAAAGAGTGCTCTGAAATTTGAAAACCGTCCAATTGAATATCTCAACCTCAAGATGTATGGATATCAAGAACAAAAAAGAATTTCGAGTCCTAAAAACTATACATCTTATAACAAGTTGTGCAGACCATACATTTTCAAGACTTTCAAGTGTTTATAGAAACTTGATTTGCACCGTTCTTGAAATTTTAAATTCTATAATTAGGTTTGAAAATGAAGTTTCAATATGTTGTTAGGTTTGTGACACCAAAACTACATCTAGCAAAATTTTGAGGTGTGCCTTGTTTGGTAGCGTGAGGTGGGCCCCTTACACGAGCCTCATCACCCTCTTGTTTCGCATTATCCATTTTTAAAAATTTGGAAGCCGAGGAAGAGGAAAGAGAGGGAGAGAAATGAATAAGAAGTGGATATGTTTCTTCGGGGTGAGAATGGGTCGGATTGGGTCGGGATCCATTTAGATTGAGATCAAGATCCGGGTAGTATGTATCAAATTGGATCTTGAATATTCGGATCTAGATCTAAACTCGAAATTATGTAAAAAATCCACATCAAAATCTGGATTACCCCTTGAACTATATCAATGAATGAAAAATATCTGAAAAAAGATCACCACGAACATATTCATGAACAAAGGGAGGGGACCCAATCCATAATCCCCATATTTTATAGGTTTTGTATTTTAAGAGAAATTATACATCGTTACTATCATCATTATGTTGTAACTGAAAAAGCAGATAGTATATGCTTCTTGCAGATATATGTGATACATTGTCTAGCGTACTCATGGGAGCACACTAAACACTTACCTTAGATATAAACTTTTGGGTTTCTTTTACTTTCACCATATTAGTATTTAAAAAACAAATATTAAATTCTTTCTTTCTCTCTTTATATATGGTGATGACCTTAAACTTTCATTTAACTTGGTCTCAAGCCTGATAAAAGATGTGTGTTGCATTAGATAAACAACTAACGTAAAACTTCGCCATGAAGAGAATAATTGAAGAACATGATGCATAAATCCTATATATCAAATAATTGTGGTAAAAAGGGAAAGCATATCAAGAGATTTGTGGTGCTTCTAAAAAACGACATCTCCGATGTTATAAATATAAACATCAAACTATGGACCTCGTGTAAATTCCCTATATTTTTAAAACAAATCGGTGTTAGTATCTACGTAATTTTGTCCACATCTTTACTAATCAATCACATTAAAGTTAAAAAATATGAATGATGAGTCCTACCCAGTGATTAAAAATCGCCGAATCACCCGTGTCGCCGAACCCGTGTCGATTTTAGTGTAAAACCGCACATGCCCGTGTCTAAAACAAATCGGACGAGTGAATTATAGTGTAAGCCCGTGTTTAGAAACAAATCGGACGAGTGTAAAACCGCACACGCCCGTATCTAGAAACAAATTGGACGAGTGAATTCTAGTGTAAAACCGCACACGTCCGTGTCTAGAAACAAATCGGATGAGTCGAACGATTTCACATCATGGACTGGGTTCGTGATGTCATTAACATGGGCAGCATAGACACATGGACGTGCACGTACATACACGTGCGCACATACAGGCAGCAACATCCATGGAGCGCTTGCCTTCCACATGCACGCAATGTAACACACTATCCATGAACAATTTATAACTACAAGGCTTTTCCATAGGCTTAGCTAGGCGGTCTTGACAAGCTAAAGCAATATAAATATATATATGTTATATGAAAATAGACAAATATGTTGCAGTGGTATGATGGGTAGCTCTTTTAAAAAAAATTTAAATTGACAAAAAAAAAGAAGTTATATATATAAAAAAAAATTATCTTTAAAAAAAATAAAAATTATGACAAAAAATAAAAAGTTATATTGACAAACAAATAAAAATTATTTTAACAAAAAATAATTTTTGTCAAAAAATAAAAGTTACTTTAGCAAAAAAAATAAAAGTTATTTTGACAAAAATGTTAAATTGATAAAAAAAATAGAAGTTATGACAAAATGAAATAGTCTATAATTTTTTTTTTTTATTTTTACGATTTAATTTTTTTAATATTAATTATATATATATATATATATATATTTATTTATTCATTATGATATACAAATATAAAGTACATATAGTATTTAATTACATATAATTATAAAAATAAAATGTTATATAATAATTTACAAAAATTAATATAATTATATGAAATTGTTTTTTGTTTATGTGAATAACCTAAATATAATTATGTTAATTTATTTTTATATACACTAAATTATTTTTAAAGTATATGGAAGTTTTTTACTAATATTTTTAAATTATTTTGATTTAATATTATAATACTATATTATACTTAATAGTTATAATTAGGTATTTAAAAAACAACGAGTCAACTCGGTGGTGGTAATTGCATTATATGATAAAAAATAAAAAAATTATTAATAATAGTAATTGGGTGCTCATCACCCCTATCTTCAACCAAAAAAAATCTAAATTTACCTACCCAAATAAAATATAAAAATTCTATTAGGCTACTATATCACGAGATTATTTCATTATATAATTAATAATTAATTAAGTAGTTAACTGAGATTAAAAATTAGTAGTAGCTCATAGGATATTAAAGAACAAAAGTAATACTAATTCTAGTTTATTGAATACTAAAAAATATTAGTTTAGAACATATTTTAAGAGAGAAAAATAACATTAACTCATACCACTTCATAATTTATTTCTACATTGATAACCAAATCTATAATTTTTTATTTTTTAATTTATTTACATTATAAATTATGTGATATACTATTTTTTCTTTCAGTTGTTAATAATATATTTTAAATTAAATAATATTATAAGATATTTTGGATTTGTTATTATTTGTATAATAAAATAAACTATAAAATATAAACCAACAATTTCAATTTCCGTATGTAATACTATAGTTAGGTTGTAATAATTTGGGTTTTTTTTAGCGGAGTAGGGTTTTTCGTCAATTCGAGATTTTGATAGCCATTTTTTCATCGATTTAATCCATTCTTAATTATAGTTCAGTATAATTATATACTTCATCCATAATAATTCTATTATTTTTCTTTTGTGTGATGTAAATTTAATAGTTAACCTAAGTTCATACATGGAAAGAACATCTCAATATTCGCATATTGATGAAAAAACGAAAGTTAATAATGGAGTACCCTATTTTTTATTGGATTATTAAAAAACAACATTTATAATGAATTTTGATAATTTTTTAGATTTTTTTTAAAGTTTAATCCAACCGATTCAGCCTATTTTCGATCCGAATCGTTGATTCAACGATCTGGATGGATTTTTGAGGTACCCGTTCCGAGATACCGATCCATTTTTTAAACCACTTGTCCAACCAAAAGATGAGAGAGAAATGTTACTATCAAAGAAAAATGAGGGACCAAAAGATGAGAGAGAGATGTTACTATCAAAGAAAAATGAGCTTTGTGAGTGCGACATATGTGTAGATAAAGATGGGGCCACGACAAAAGAGGCATTACAGAACCGACATTTTCATTAGGATTTTGGGGTCCCAATTTTTCAAAAGAATTAGGATTCTGGATCCTTCTTTCTTCTTTCCAAATGTGTTTTCTAGTCTCTTTGTCTATAAAACTCTTTTGAATTTTTGGGCCTAACACACCTGTCTCGACAAATGACATATTTGGTAATGAGGGACGTGCACACATGTTTTAGTTTTGGTTTTCCCTCAAGATGTCTTTCCAATTTACTGTTTAAAAAGTCATTACTTGGGGTGGGACTCACAAAAACGTATTTTATTTGGCTCGGACGAGTCCGAGTCGAACTAGATACTTGTAGTAGAGAAATTCAACATGTACTGAATAATAGGGGAGTTGGACAATTATGAGGTCGTTCAATCTGCCCCTGACCTGGTTTGACTTGCGCGAGTTTTAATATTCATACATCTTGATGTTGAGGTGATCAAATAGAGGATTTTTCAACATTAAAACAACATTTTTTGATGGATTTTTGAAGTGCATCTTTAATTCTACATTTTAAGGATGCAACCTTATATAAACTTTTTCCTTTCTACATATATGAGCAAATGGATTAGAAATTAGACCTTTTATTCTTTTATTTCTTGGTCAAATTTTTAGTGAAATTCTAGTGTGTTATTTTGTTTACTATCCTAGGATCTCAAGCGCCTGGCCTCCGTGGCCGGGTTCACTCAACTGGATAAAGGTCCCATTTCCATTGTACATCACTTACGTGATGGAGAATGCTTCAACATAATATACTAGATGATCCTAAATATTATAATTTTTTTGTTATAATAATATGATTTGATTTTGGTATAAAGAAGTCATAATCACTATCATACATTAGATTCGAAATGGGGTAGCTGGAGGTATGCCACTGACCAAACATAAGTCCAAAACATTGTTATTAGGATTGGATTGGTCACCGAGTAGATGTGACATCTAGTCTAATTAAAATTGGTCTCATTGGTAGTCGAATTGGTTTGACAATATTTTTAAAATATATTAAAAAATATGAATATAATTTTAAAGTAGTTTTGGTATTATAATAGTTTTCCAATCGCTCCTCACGTGTTTCCAAGGGATAAACTTTCTTTGATTTTTCCCTTCTAAATTTTTTTGGATGAGGATCTATTGAAATGCAGACTCATTCTAAAAATCTATGTTAGAGATGAATTTTGGACATGAAACACGTGTTTAGGCACCCTAGATGTATCCCTTCTTTGGATCCTTGGATTTGTGATTCAAAAAATAGTGCAAATGTGCCATCCAAATAACTACAATTAGTAGTAATGGATAGTTGAACATTAAAATTTAAATGGAAAAGTATATGAAAGATCACCATCCACATAAGAAGTTCACAATCATCATTGGTTGTTAGATTTGGAATCGGGTAGCTGGGGATATTGTCATTGACTAGGTTTAGAGTTCAAATCAAAATATTTCGAACTTTGTGACAAATTCCAAGCTATCGGATTGTGTAAACTAAAGTCGATTGTAACATCCTTTTATTAAGAGTAAATAATCTTATTCCCCACAATCAATGTAGTCTAGTTTTCGAGTTGAAATTCCATTTCTTATCGGATTCATCATTGTGGTCGTTGAGAATATCAACTTTTAAGATTTTAGATCTAAAATCCATATTTAAGGTAGAGTCTTGTAAGAGAATACATTTGAAGAGGCATGCCAACTTCAGCACCAAAATTCATCCTTCAATCTCAATTGTTTAGATAAGTTCGAAAATTTTAGGTTAGCCAGGCTTCATTTCACAGACAAATTTGTAGAATATGATCGAGGAAAGCCCAGAGCTCACAAATTTAAATCCCTGAACGCACTTGCTAATAAATGGATCAATAAAATTCCATCATTTTTTCCTGAAAGAAAAAATTTAATATAAAGTTGCAACCTTAAAATGTAGAATTAAGATGCACCTCAAAAATCCATCATAGAAGGTCGTTTGATGTTAGAAAACCCTCTAATTGATTATCTCGACATCGAGATGTATGAATATGAGAAGAAAAAAAGATTTTGAATCTTAAAAATGTATCTTGCAACAAATTATCTAGATCGTTCATTTTCAAGTGTTGGTAGATCTGCTTAATTTGAACATTTTTGGAGTTTAAGACTTTATATATTTAGAGATAAAAATAGATTCTCAAGCCATCTTAAAATTTTTTGACATTAAAATTATATTTATCATAAAATTTGGAGGTGTGCCTTAATTTGATTGTTTAAGGTTGCAACCTTATACAAACCACGCTCACAATTCCTTTCTAAATTCATTAAATATTTTGGATGAAGTAAAGTCCTGATTCGGAATTTGACCCCTAATCAAATTGAAGCCGCACAAAAGAATTTAAGTATGAAATTTTCTGCATGTAAACGGAGGTTTTTGTGTTTTATCCAAAATTTTAGAGGTTTTTGTATTTTATCCAAAATTTTAGGATCCTTATGTACATCACTCGTTTCAGAACTCCTCAGTTCAACTAAGGATATCTTGCATTTAAAAGAATAAAAAACTCAGTTCCATTGAAGATGGCAAGGCCACCGGTCACCAGCATGGTAGTAGTAATAACACTACTGCTATAAAATACTTCATTTCTTAGTATTTTAGTGTTTCTCTCTCTAACTTCGCTCTCTAAATTCATTGGTTGACGTCTATTGTTGATTTGATTATCATAAATCTATTGCATGTACATAACCATTACTGTCGTCCTTTGGTGTAAAGACCACACCAAATTTGTTTTTAAAATCATATTTCACTCTATAAAGAGATTCCAATAAGTCAAAAGTTGTTTGCTTGTGTTTTTTTAATCCGTAAATTAATGAACTGCTGACTTCCAATTATTTTTTTAAGAAAGTAACTTATATTTATTTTTTTAGCCTTATTTTAATATTATTATTAATTTTTTCTGTTATTACATCGGTATCAGTTTCCTACGTATTATTATAAGGGTGCGGTTTTTAAAGAGCCGAGGCTCTTAACAATCAAAGTAAAGCGTACCTTCAAATAATATTAAAAAATATAGTTTCAGTGCTGGACATCTTTATTATGGGCTTAAAATATATTTTTTATTTTTAATTATAAAATTTAAAGCTTAAAAAATAATGTAGATCAAGCACATCTATAAAAATTTGAAAATCTTGGTCAAAAAATGCATTACAAGATGCATTATTTCTATTTTTTTTCTCATCTCTATTTATCTTGATGTCGAGATTATTAATTTGAAGATATTTTGGCATCAAAACAATCTCTTCTAGTTAATTTTTTAAAGTGGGTTCGGCTTTATATAAACTTCTTCCTTATTATAATAATACTGTGCAAATTTTTAAATTACTGGATTTTCAAAGTCTGCTTTAAACTTTTTGGATGTTCAAAACATCTAAAAGTTGTTTGAAAATTAAAATTTTGGAGTTCCAAAATCCGAAATTATGGTTTTTAAAATTCCAAAATTGTAAGTTTTAGATTTGTAAAATCAAAAAAGTACACAATATTTGAATATTGTAATTTTGGAATTTTCAAAATCCAAAATTTGCAAAGAATCCACAATTTGCATCTTAGTGTCATCTAAAAAATACAAGGAAAATTTACGGATAGACTGGGGTTTTACCGTTATAACGAAATGGCCTGAAATAGGCTGCTATTGTTTTGGACGAATGGATGTCGGAATTTTTTTTTGTCAAGTTTTACTGCGGTCCGATTTTTCAAACATCGAATCCCTTCTTTTTTTTCTTTCAAACATGGCTGAGTAACAATTGGATCGTCTTTACTTTTTTGGTTTGAAAACACCACTTGATGGTTTGAACATCATACTACCTTCGGTTCTATTTTTCTATTAAACCAATCGGTTTGATAGTTCTAACATTGGATCGCATTCTGTTCAATTTTTTTAACTTAACAATGCAGTCAAATGTTTAATCAATCCGACTGTCTTCCAATATATTTTAAAGCCATCACAAATATTTTCAGTATTAAAACCACATTTTTCGACACAATTTGATGGTGCGTTTTATTTTTGATTGTTTGAGCCTCGGCTCTATACAAACCGCACCCTTGAATAAATCCACGCTTCTGCCACACTATTGGTGGGCCTTTATGAGAGTGTTATACGCAGAGGGAAGGATTGAGAGTGGAATGGAGGAGTAAACCTTTGAAGAGAGACCGAACATAGCTCTCCTTTTCGCAACCATGCCGAATACGCCTGTCCATCTCTTCCCTCAGTTCAGCACAAACCGCAGTTAAGAGAGAGAAAATAGGAAGTAGAGAGATGGTGGTGGTGATATAACACATAATGTGAACTACATGCAGCAATGGTGTAAAACATAATTGAAGACGGTTCAATTCTTACACGGCCATGTTTGAAAATAAAAATAAAAATCGTTAGATGTTTGAAAAATCCGACTGAGACAAGCTTGTTAAAAAAATAAAAAAATTTGGAGATCCGTCTTTCTAAGTAATAACGGTTTATTTTCGGACCATTCCGTTATAACGGTAGAAAACCTAATGCTTACGTAAATTTCTCAAAATGGAATTTTCAGGTTTTGGAAATTCAACAATTGCAAAATCTGAATATTGCAATTTTTTATTTCAAAATAAAAAATTTGGAATTTTTATAATTATTTGAAATTAAAATTTACTATTTTGAAAATCCAAAAAGTGCATTTTCAGCTGGATGATTATTTGTATTAAAATTGGATATTGAAAAATCTAAATATTTTTGTAACGGAAAAAAAATCTACCCTTCAAGATCCGAAAATTCGCAATTTCGGATCTTCAAGGATCCTTTTTTTTTAGATCTTGAAGATCTATAGTTTGGAAAATTTCAAAACCACCAAAAAATCTAAAAATGGGCCAATTTTATAAAATATTTTGGGCTCCTAAGAATGTGTATACTTGTAATACACGGAAATTTGAGTATAGCAAGTGATATAAGGAAAAAGTTTTTATAAAGGTGAGGCCCTAATTGACCAAATTAAGCCACATCTCAAAAATTCATTAGAAGAGGTTGTTTCGATACCCAAAATTCCTCAAATTGATCATCTCGATCTCAAGATGGATGAGCATGAGAAAAAATGGATTTCAAATCTTAGAAGTAATGCATCTTGTAATTCATTTTTTACTTTTTAGACCATCAATTTTCAAGACTTCCAAGTATTCATACATCTGTTCGACCTACGTTAATTTTGAAGCTTCAAATTTTTATAATTAAAAATAAAAATGGATTTTGAGGATGTCACCAAGATTTACATTATTGGAACAACATATTTTGATACTATTTGAAGTCACGCCTTATTTTGATCATTTAGAGCCTCAATCTTATACAAACGACACTTTTTGGGTGATACTGTAATATCGTTGAAAATAAAGGATATCAATGTGATTTTCTCTCTTTTTATTTATCCCATAAGTTTGCCTCCCATTCGTTCGATGACTCAAATATTCATATTTATTTATTTATTTTTTGTTACGTTTGTGGGATGGTGTGATATTTAAAAACATCTGACTGCATTATACTGAAAATGCCTTTATAATTGAAAGCTTGTCGGACAGCACTATACTTAAAGTGTTTTTATGTTTGAAAAATGATAAGTTTTAATATTTAAAAAGCGGTCCGATATTACATAGATCAGATCTTTTAAATATTAAAAATAAACTAAGTCAAAGCCTATGTTTATAACCGTTTACACATTGGAATGGCCTATGAAAGTGAAATAAATAAAGAGATGAAAGAAAAAAACGGGTTTGGTGTTTGAATAATAAATTGGGGCCAAACTGGAAAAAGAACAAGTAAAGGGGTAAAACCTCGTGCTAAAATTACGGAACTCATGACTCAGGAGTAAATTTGATAATTGTACCATTGATGCGCTCAAAGTCCAAACAAAATTAACCTATTGTGCTCAAAGTTCAAAAAAAAAAAAAAACAACTTAGCCTAAATATGACACCTTAGAGTCTAGATTTATCTTAGATGGCCTTGGGAGTTAGTAACCTAAGTGTTCAAAAGGTAGTGATCTCATTATATACAATTACATAAACATCTCTATAATATTAAATGCGAATTTTATTCTAATTCATGATAAGACATAATGAACAAGCTAGTGTCACACACATATATAGACATCGTCAAACATTCAATATCAGAGAGAGAGAGAGCATCTCAGTGGTGATGAACCAAACTTTGTAAATATCTTTCAACATTATCCAGTCCACATAGCCTCTTCACCACATCGATAGTTGCAGGAGTGTCCATTCTAAAGGTGGCTGAACATTCTTCCCCAATAGTTTCATTTGAGCTACTTTTATATGAATGAAGATCTTTTCTGGCCTCTTTAATGGCCTCCCTAATAGCACAGTGAACTGTCCCAGCCAATAGTAATGGTGGTTCTCCAGATGCTGCAAAACCAATTTGTATAAGTACTATTATCAGAACCCAGTTAGAGATTTATCCTATGTGAGATTGCAATTAAAGAACATTGCAGAAGAAAAAATTAAAAAACGAAAAAGAAAAAGAAAAAGAAAAGGAAAAAAAATAAAAATAAATTAAATGCACACTTAACATTTCAAATATGAAACACCCTAAATGGACTCATTATTGAGTTCTTGTAATTTTTGAGTTCTTGTAATTTTGCAAGTGGTTCATGAAAATTTCTTGGAAATAATAGGCCCACTTGGAGAAAAATATCCATAAGATAATACACCTCAACTATATGGCCCGATGTAATCTTTACTCTTTCAGTTGAGAGTAC
Organism: Amborella trichopoda; assembly: GCF_054954075.1. Lineage (NCBI taxonomy): Eukaryota > Viridiplantae > Streptophyta > Magnoliopsida > Amborellales > Amborellaceae > Amborella > Amborella trichopoda. The sequence goes on from NC_142348.1 coordinate 5,034,684, forward strand.
TAATTTACAGTCAAATGTACATGGTGCACAGAGCTATTCCTTTCCTCTTTTATGAAAAGTAACTGGCTAAAAAAAAGGAACATAAAATATCACAAAAGAAATACAAAACCATACAAAAAAAATATATCATTTTGAGATCCTAACCTTTGGAGGAGAGAACTCTGTCTTGATGAAGACCAGTGCTTAGCATCTCTACATTGAATTGCTTGGGTATGGTATCAAGATTGGGGATCTTATAGGTCCATGTCCCATTAGATGTCACCATTCCATCAGAGTCCACAACGTGCTCTTCGAGTACAAAGAATCCAATTCCTTGGACAAAAGCTCCTTCAATCTATGTTTTTAAAAAGAAACAAGAAAGGAAGAAAAAGCCATGGAACCCATCTTTAGAAACAGGTAGTAACTTCCGAAGACAACATAGGTAAGACATCTGCAGGTGCTTCCACACACATGAAAGAGAGAGAGAGAGAGAGAGAGAGAGAGAGAGCAAATCAATGAGAACATAATTTTGAGACTTTGAAGGTCAATCACTTAAGTTTTCTTGGACTTGAATGCAGTCAATGGCCCCAGCTTTCCGCATCAGGGCTTTACTGTAGCAAAATCCTATTAGCTTATGTAGTTTGACCAACCTGTCCGAGATCCATAGCAGGGTTCAAGCTCCTTCCACAGTCATAGACCATATCAGTTCGTAAAATCGTCGAAGCTCCTGTAAGAAGATTTATTTCCACCTGCAATATATACGCTTCATATCAGTTATTAATTGTGTCTAAATTCAGAAAGTCCTAACACACATAGGGAAAATTAGAACAGACATATACCTCACTTGCAGCAGCACCATAATTTAGATATTCATTTGAGCTTGAATCAGGAACCCAGTAGGCGCTAGCAGACATGTTCACTGATTGGAAATATGCCTACAAAATAAAAGAACTAATAAATAAATGACCAGGTTGATTTTGATATCACAATATGTTCTACTAGGATGCATGATTAAATAAGGAAATAAAGGAATCCATAACAGAGAACTGAATCGGACAAATAGAAAACAAAATTCCATGATGTGAAACCAAACACGCCATATTTCTCCTGCATTTCTTTGGTCCATTTTAGTTTTTTTTTTCTAATTCTTTTGTTCTTCTTTACCCTGATACATGTACTTAGTATTTCATTTCTCATTTTTCATTAGGACATTTCATGAAACCCAGTTCATTGAACCATTTATGAACATATCTCAAACATTTTCTTTTCTCACCTGTTTAACGAGAGCATCCCATGAAACTTCTTGTGCTTTCTCTAACAAAGTCTTTTTTATTGGTGAAAGCCTTTCACCCAAAACATCACAAGCAACTCTAACTGCTTCACAGCTCGATTCAGATGTGGTGCTCCCTGCTGTCATCCCTCCTTGGACCATACTTATTGTATCGGCTTGGACAACCCTTACCTTCTCATATAGCTCATCATTCCCATCCTTCCATAGCCGACCAAGGGCAAACGCGGTCATTTGCTTCACTTTGGTCCAGAGCCCCTGTCCTAATTCAATCCCTCCAACCTCAACAACTATTGAGCCATCATTTAATATGCTCACTTTACCTGGAGTTGGCCTCACAGAGACTGCATAAATAATGGGCAAAATTGACATACCCCTCTTTCGCCATCTATTTGTGCAATTAAACTCACGAATTTCTTTGGTTCTTTGGTTAAAATTCGACAATATAATCACCTTCTCCAAAGTCAGAGGCAAAGTGTAACCAAGTTTGTCACCTGCGTAAGTGCCATAGAACAACTTGAGACTTTCAAAGTTGTGGAGATTCTTTTCTCGAATGGAGTTAGCATCCATAGAGAGAGTAGATGCCACATGTTCAATGATGGTTTCAGCTAAGAAGGCACCCTGTACATCTCCAGGTGCTCTCATGGCTGATTTGCTAGGGAAATTGGTTTTGCAAGCCTTAAAGTTGAAAGAAAGGGCCCCATAATTGTATTTTTTCAGTGCTGAGGTCATGGTGTAAGGGATGATGGGGCTTAAATCAACTGAATATCCAGCATCGAGGAAACAGTCCACATGCACGGCTGTGATTTTCCCATCCGCTTTGAATCCTACAGTGTAGAACATCTTCATTGGGTGCCGGCCCCCAATCATTATCATATCTGTTTGTCGATCGAGATACATGCGAACTGGGCGACGTAATTTGAATGCTGATACTGCGCATGCCACTGCAACCTGAATGATAAAATAATTTTATTCATTAAATAAATTTAGGAATTTTTTTTTTTCTGTAAATCTCCTTGATAAGGGTAACCCACAAAACAATTCAGATGTAAGAAACAATCCAATGGCATGAACAGCCAAAATTGATCAGAGACAGGAAAAACTTATAGTTGAGAGAAAATCATTTTTACAAGGGTACGAGTTTTTTTTCAATGATTTTATGGAGCATGTCCAGTTTCAAAATGATTTATGGAATTTAGGAATTTTTTTGGAATTATGTGAGATTTGTGAAATAAATTGATTACTAGTGTTGAAAAGAAACAATGGAAAAGGATCAAGAGTTTAGAATTCTAATGCCATGAGAAAACCCAAAAGAAAAAGAATAGAAAGGCTGCCACATAAGAGACGCATTTAGTCATCATGTAGAATGTAGCCACTTCAATAATTTGAGCGTTATATCTTAACGAAGGCTTTCTAGTAAAAGTACTAAATCCCAGTGAAAAAGTTTACCAAATTATAGGTAGTTTTTTTTACATGAATAGGACACCACCAATTTATTTGCAGTTCGAGTTCCATGATTTGTACTCACTGGAATTGCCCTTGTGGCCTTTCCGCCAAACCCTCCTCCTACTCTTCTTGTAATGATACGCACATTATGCTCTGGAATCCCAAGGCATTTGGCGATCGTGACCTGGGTACTCTCGGCCATTTGACATGACGTGTAAACAGTTAAGCAATTATCTTCATCAGGGACGGCCATTGCTGTCTGTGTTTCCATATAGAAATGGTATTGTGATCCAGTTTCGACCTGTATATTACCAGAAAATGTCAGTAAACAAGCGCAAATCTCTCTCTCTTTCTCCCCCCACATACATACATACATACATGAGATCTTGTGGAGAATGGAAGGCCGTCCCCAAAGGCATCATCACTGTATGATCATCTGATGGACAGTTATCTGGAGAAAATGGGACTCATCCGGGGGTACCACTCCATATCCATCAACATGCAATTTTTCATGTGACAGTGATGACCCCAGCTGACCATCATCTTCCATAGTCTATTGAATCATTATATTTTTCGTTTGTCTGTACATAGAAAATGCATGCTTCAAATGATCAAAAGAGGTACCTTGAAAGAAAGAATCTTGTGATCTGCTTCAGCCATCCCTTTCGAAAAATCACCAACTTGTTGTGGAATAAAAGGTGGTGGGAGAGGTATCTCAAAAAAGCTAGATCTTTTAATAGCCTCTTCTACTGATAAAATAGGTGGCTCTAGACCTTGTGTATCATAGGACACCTTCACTTGATCAGCAGCTGCTTTTGCCAGCCTCCGAGTCTCTGCTACCTAAACAAAAGGTAAGTGAACTAAAATGGTAAAAAACCAATATGTAGAAGATGAAAACAAATGCCCATCATACCATTCCATCAGAATGTTTGTACTATTCATAAAGCGGGGGAATTATACTATAACCCAATGAACCATGGGGAGCCATATAACGTCCAAGTTGGGGTCCTCACCATTAAACGAAATAATGGACAATGATAGACAGTTGGAACTAATAGTTGGATCACATCCTATTTGTAGTGGATCCCAATCTCTCCCCATTACTTATCAGTATTTTGTTGTATTGTTTCGAAAGCAATAGATTATGAGAACAGTACAGTATGTTTCACCTATAAATAAATAGGATGAAAGAAAAAGGGATTACCATGACTCCGAGGGGTTGGCCAGCAAATTCGGTAAGATCATCAGCAAACATAGGTTCCTCTCCAAAAATTGCTTTAAGTCCTACATTTTGTCCTCCGTTTGGTATATCCTTGGCTGAAACAAAGGAAACCACTCCTGGAGAAGCTAAAGCAGATTCAACTTCAATATGTTTTATGTGGGCAAACGGTTTTCTGCTATACACAAATGCCCCATAAAGGCAGTCCTTTGGGGAAGGGATATCATCAGTGTACACAGCTTCACCTGCACACATTTACATGGTACAAAATCAATGCTTTAAGCTGAGCACAAAGCATTCGCATTTCCGTAATAGGCTTTTCTTGGCCATAATTCGGCTATTTTGGTCGAAATATTTAGGAGAAAATCTCTCAACCATCACACTACGTTAACTCTAAAGGATTCTCTCAGTCTTATGTAAGCATAATTGGACCAATGCACTTTCATTTTCATTCTCTCTCTGGTGTTTCTAAGTATTCAATCAATTGAGATCTCCCTCTCATGAAAATGTTTTTTTAAAGAAAAAAAAAGAATTCATGGGTACTTTCTAGACAAGTAGAGCATGTTTCCCACCAAATTTCTCTTTTTTCTTGGTGTGGGTAAGGTGGGGTTCGAACCTCAAATCATAATCTGTGGTTCCGACACCATACCACTGAGGCAAGAGATCGAACACCTTTTTTCTAACATATAGACTTTTTTAAGATTCAAGAATCTTGAAATAACCGGTTATGTCTAGTTTTGAAAAACATGAAAAACACCTCAACTTTTAGGTTTAGCTTTAATGGTATCTGAATACCGGTATGGGCTTTATTGGTGAAATAAGCATGATGGCCTCTCTCTCTCTCTCTCTCTCTCCTTGTTATCTAACAACAAAGAATTACCTGAAGCCTGAAGCTCAGCTGAAACTTTCTTAGTAGGATAACCGACAGGATGATAGTCGTTATGTATCTCCACGACTTGCTTTGAACTTATGCCCGAAGTTGATTTTCTACTTTCGCCATTGCAAGCATTAGAGATCTTGTCAATATTAGATTCAGGATTAGAAGCAGCAGAAACAAGGTCATTGATGGTGCTTTTGTTGAGTTTTCCTGAACTAGTAATGAGTGGGGAGAAAAAGTCAAAAAGAAACCCGACAACCAAACTGGACCTGTAATCAGGCTTTGAGGTTCCTTCTCTAGGAACCACGGTCATTTTAAGAATTTGGATGGCCTCCAATAATACAGAGTGAGTAATTGATTTTCCTTTCAAATACTCTTCTACCTTCCTTGCTCTGATAGCATGTTTAGTCCCATAAGCTCCAAAGGCTAAACTAAGATGACCCAAAACTAGTTCTCCTGTTGATTCATTAGCCAAGACCTCAGCCATAAAAGCAGCGTTGACATAGGCCAGTGCACCACCAAGAGGATAAGGAGCAGCTCTGTAAGTCTCAAACAGCAGTTCAGATTCTCCCTCTACCTCACCAGTTCCATTATTCAGAGAGAGAGAGTACAATTCATTTCCACCTTCAGTCTTAGAGAGAGGGACTCCACTCCAGCTCGGTATTCGAACACTTACTAGCAAAGTCTGAGGGTCACATGGTGGTTGCCCAAGGAATTCCTCCAAGCTTAGAGAGAGAGTTCCTGTTGGGGTCCGAATTATGACTGACGAACAGGCACCAAGTAGAATGGTGGCTATATCAGATGGGAATTCGTTCCTCTGCGCCATAACCAAATTACCTCCTAAACTCGCCATATTTCGAACAAATTTCGAAGCCACCATGTTCAGGTGATTCACAACTTTCTTGAATACCAAGTGCGGTTCATTCCTTGATGAGATCTCTTCATCCAAAACTTCTATAACCTTTGAGAGGGTAACACCTGCACCTATATCTATCCCCTCTTTCTCTCTCTTAATCATCGAGAGCTCAGGTATATGTCTTATATCAATGTATTTCTGATAATTCCCTTGGTTTTTATAATAACCGGTGCTGGTATTTCCGGCCACAAGCTTCACTCTATTTCCATTCTCTTCTGATCTCAGTATCTCCATGAGTTCTTCAAGGTTGGTTGGTGTGATCCAACACCCATCTTCTGGTTCTCCCAATTCACTCTTATACACTAGATTCAATTTTCTCTCTTTAAATTCATCAATTGGTTCTGATTCATTCTTGAGAGATTCAGGGAAGGTGCACACACTCTTTGGAGCATAAGGAGGTAATTTGCTTATGTCTAGAGTTTCCCCCTTTTTGCAAAAGGAATTCAGGCCAAGATCCTCCATGTCTACATCTGCGCAAAAGCTTTTACAAGCATCAATAATGGGCCTGTAACCCGTGCACCTGCATAAGTTTCCCGCTACGGCTCTCTCAGCTTCAGAAACTGTGAGCTTAGAAAACCCAGGTGGGGGTTCAGGCCTAGAGCTTTTGTCAGCTTCAGAGAGAGAAGAGTAGAGAGAGATACACATTCCAGGGGTGCAAAAGCCACACTGGGAGGCATGGAAACCTGCAATTCTCTGGTGAATTGAATGGAAGCCATCTCTCTGGTTCCCGAGACCTTCACTTGTTGTGACTGAACAATTGTGCAGGCTGCACAAAAGAGTGAGGCAAGAGCTCACGGAATGTTCTTCTAAATCTCTCGTTTCTGGGTTATACTTTGAAATGAGCACAAGACAAGCTCCACAACCACCTGTAACAAGAGATAGAGTGAGATGCTAGAGAGAGAAAGCTTAATTCACCTATCAATGCCCGACTTCTCCAAAACACGTTTCTCTGTTTAAGGCTTGAAACGGTCCAAAGAAGTTCAGTTTGAAGAGAAGAGTAAGAGAGAGATGAATCCAACAATAAATGCTTTACTTTTTTAGCATGTTATAAATTCTTAAAATTTTCCATGTGCTCCAAACTAACTACATAATACAGAAAACAGAGCCCACAAACCAAATTAAATCTCTCAAAAATATTCTCCATTAGAAACAAACACCGTGTACCAGAGAGAGAATAATGAAAAAACCGATACATCTCCTAAACTAATTACTTTTGTTGGGAAAATACAGTCCAACGGCCAAAAGTGGAAGTAAAATAATCAACTGGGAACCAAGTATTATACCTGAGTGCTCACACAAAAATTTTGGTGAATGGATGTGGAGAGGCATGATGAACTCACATAGGCACGTTTGACAACTACTAGAGCTGCTGAAATCAATTCCACACTGCAAATCTCGAGCGTTGTGGAAGCTCACGAACACTCTCACAAATGCGATAGGAGCAGTCCAAACTCGACTCTTTTCACAACTCTATATCTCTCAGGATCGGGTCTCTCTTTAGATCTCAAATAGGAAAGAGATTGTACTTTCTCTCTCTTTCTCACTCTTTCTCTATCTCTCAAGAGTTTAGCTCTCACACTTTCTCGTGTGTGTTGTGTTGTACACCCCTCCCCCTTTTATAATGCGAGAAAGGAGCCCTCTCAATCATGTGGGAGTAGCCTCTTCATGAATGGGCACCCTTATGATGCATGGTGCCTACTATTCATGGGAGGGTAACCCCTTCATAAAAAGATAAAAACTCTCCCCACCTCCCTTTATGTAGTAACGTAAGTCAAACATGAAGGGGTGTGGTCCACTTGGGTGTACCCTCATACTAGAGCTGCACCTCATGTTTACATCTCTTACTCATATCGTATATGGAAGGGGCTACATACCCAAATAAGAGTTGTCGTTCGTTATCTCATCACGAGTATTATTTCATACAAAAGAAAAATACGGTATGCGACCTACTTGAGCAAACACTCTGTTAGAGAACCATACCAAGTTTCCAACCTCATCTCTCTAATACCTGCAAAACAAAAAATGCTCCAACTACCCTAGACCCAATTTGACCACACTGGACTAAGTTCTCAGCTAATCCCAAATGAGCCCAGCTCAAAAGATTACTTAGCCCATCCATACACAATTATTTTTAATGCACGCGTAATGTGTAGTATTTTCTTGTGGTACCAAAACAGAGTGTGATATCAAATGGTCTTCCCTTACAACATATATTATTCTACTTTGACCCCGACTATTGTCTCAGCAATATCCCAGATGAGTCTCATACTTGACCTTAAGGAATACATGCCAAAGTGCATGATCGAAGTAAAGTTTTCTAATGCAGTCTAAGGTCTATGAGGGCATCATGGGTCACCTACTTATTAGCCTCGCAAAGTGGCAAAAAAGAACATCATCATCTTTTTCGACACGAGTAGGTATTTTGGTCACTAGTATAACACGTGTGGTATGAATCACACGTCATGGTGGATCACATCAAATGAGCGTCATAATCCACACCATGCAGGTTATAGTCTTTTCGTAGCCATGCAACCGGTTGCCACCTAACGCCCCACAGTCACATCCATGTGTTAACTCGAACATCGTTGATGTTCATCCTTGGCTACTTACAGGCTACATAATCTTTGGGACGTCAATTTGAATTGATCATGTCAATTCCCTGATAGAATCTCATCTCGAACCTTGGTTGAGGCGATAAATATACCATGTGTACATCTCATCCTCCAATATCCCAGATATTAAGGGTAACTCGTGTGAGTAGTGAGCTTTGGCCTGCCAACTAATCAAATGATAATCTCACACTATTGTGGGCCTGTGTGTATTAAATTGCACAAAACATCCATAAAATAACATCCATATTCAATTATAACAGGGTACCAAGATCCTATTGTGGAATAAACTCATAGGGTCTTGAGGCCCATAGTTCTTACATGAGTTTGATGTGCGGCTCTGACAATTGCCTTAATCAATGGATCCACCATCATTTTAGTTGTAGGAATATGAGTTAACACCACATGTCCATGTGCAATAATATCTCGAATATAATAATATCTAACATCAATAAGTTTTGACTTTCTATGGTACTTTGGGTCTTTTGTAAAAGCAAGTGCCGCTGCATTATCACAAAATACAGTGACATGCTCATTTCTAATTGCGACAACACCGAAGTTCCTTATGAATCTTCTCGACTATACGGCTTCTTGTACTGCTCCACTACAAGCAATGTATTCAGACTCCATAGTGGACAGAGCGACACGACTGCTTCGTGCTACAATAAGAGACTGCACCACCTCCTAACAGAAATATAACCTGAAGTAGATTTGCGCCCATCTAAGTCTGCTGTGTAATCAACATAACTATATCCCCGTAACAGCAAATCGGTTCCTTGGAAACATAACATTTGACTTGAGGTTCCCCGAAGGCATCGAAAAATCCTTTTCACTGCTTTTTAATGACTTTGTCCTAGATTACTTTGGTATCGGCCCACGAGACCCACTGCATAGGTAATATCTGGATACGTGCAGAGCATCGCGTACATCAAACTATTTAGCTTCTGTCTGCGGACACATGTCAAGACTTTTAGTATGCCCTTTCTAAACTGGAGTATATATGGGTTTCGAGTCTTGCATACGGAATCGCTCAAGAATCTGTTGCATATATGTATCTTGTGACATGGTAAGAAACCTTTGAGAGAGATTTTGATGTATCTTAATACCGAGTACGTAACTCGCCTCACCCCTTGCCCTTCATCTCAAATTTGGAGGACAACGACTCTTTCATGGCAACAAGTTGCTCTAGATCATTCTCAAGTAATAAAATATCGTCAACATACAAAGATAGTATCTGGATGCTTTTCTTATACTTTTTAATGTATACACAATGACTTTCTTTAAGAATTTCAAAACCATAAGTCATTATAGCGCTATGGAATTTGATATACCACTGTCTTGATGACTGTTTGAGACCATAAATGGATTTCTTGAGCTTGCACACTTTGCGCTCAAGGCCAGAGGCTGCAAAACTTTTAGGTTGCTCCATATAGATCTCTTCCATTAAGTCAGCATTTAGAAAAACAGTCTTCATATCCATTTGGAAGAGTTCTAGGTCCATGTGTGACGATTGCTAGGATTAGGCGAATCAAGGTCATTCCCACAACCGATGAGACTATGTCATCGTAGTCCACTCCCTCAATTTGGGTGAACCCTTTAGCCACTAAGCGGGCTTTATACGTTTCTATAGTTCCATCTACCTTCCTCTTGATTTTCAAGACCCATTTGTTTCTAATTGATCTTCTATTAGGTGGCAGATCCACAAGTTCCTAGACTTGATTCTGCTCCATAGAACTAAGCTCGTCTTTCATAGCAGACATCCATTGGTCCATAACAGGAGAATTCAAGGCCTCTTGGAATAAGCTAGGCTCATCAAAATCAAATAAAATGCATGTGAGACGCTCTACTTCAGTGTCTATGAGGAACTTTCCAATGCTGACTCTTTCAAGTTCGACCTATGCTTCATTCTCAATAGATGTCTCTAGCATGGTCGGTGACTCAATATGGGTCATATGCTTATTCTCAGCCAGTAGCTCACTCTCACTATCATTGACAATCATGGGAAAACTCTTATTATTACGCTCAAATGAAGGAACTATCTACTGCTTGTTTGAGATTCAAGCTCTTCATAGAGCTCTTCAGATATACGAGACTGCTTCATATTAGAGAATTTCATCTTTATAAATTCAACATTGTGAGATTCTATTTCCTTAATCCTATTACCAACACGTTCTTGACAAAACACATATCCCTTCGAGTGCCCAGAATATCAGAATATCTGACAAAAATGCACTCGATAGACCATCTGTCTAGTTTCCCTATCAATTGAGAAAGGATGTGAATGTGTGTAGCTGACTCGAGGACGTAAATGAGAAAGATCTCATTTTTTACCTGTCCATAACTCATAAAGGGTTTTGAGAACGAATTTTGATGGCACTCTGTTTAGGATATACATTACAGTAAATAGTGCATATCCCTAAAATGATATTGAGAGGTTGACATGAGCCATCATTGACCTCACCATATCCAACAGAGTACGATTCCTTCTTTCTGCAACACTATTTTGTTGCGGAGTGTAGGACATCGTCTCTTGTCATTCTCACAAAAATTCTTAAATTTTGATCAGATAAGTATTATCGCCTTCGATCAGTGCGAAGAACCTTAATTCTTATGCCCAACTGATTTTCAACCTCTAGCATAAAACGACAAAAGCAATCTAATGCTTGCGAGTTATGCGAGATTAGGTATACATACCCATAGCGAGAATAATCATCGATAAATGTGATAAAATAATGAGAACCGTTACGAGCCATCTCATTAAATGGACCACGAATATCAGAATGTATTATATCTAAACGACCAATTGCTCTTTTTACTTTAGGAAATGGCTTTCTAGTTGATTTTTCAATTATACATGGTTCACAGATAGGTATGTCTATTTTGGATAAAAGACAACAATCATTCTTTGGCTAATCGGATCATCACATCTTTTCCTATATGAGCAAGCTTAGCATGCCATATTATAGAGTTGTGTAATACAAGAGGTGGAAAATGATGATGATGTCATATAGGTAGAAGGAACTGAAAAATTAATATCATTATTATCCAAAATAAACAGGTCATTTCTAATCTGGCCATAACAGTGAAAACCATCTGGAAATATAAAGGCAACATAAGTAAGCATGAAACTGATAAAGCAACCGTCTCTAACTAGACATAAAACTAAAAGTAAACTTTTTCATTTCGAGAGCATAGAGGACGTCATGGAGAAGAAGGGTCCAGCCACTTTGGAATCAGAGTTGGTAAGTTCCAACCCCTAGCACATCAATCTGATGCGCAATTCCCCATGAAGATCTTCTAACTTCTAACCAGCAAAGTTTGGAGCTCAATGCTTTCTCGATTCCTTGCTATATGCCTTGTCGCTCCTGAATCCACAATCAACCTAATAAATTGTGAATAAGCAACAAGCACATGACTGCAAACATTTATATAGCTAGGGAAATCAGTTTGTACCTTTTTAGGTTCAGGACATTCGCGTGTATAGTGACCATTCTTCTCACAAGTATAGCAAGTTATTTCAGATTTGTCCCTTGTGCATCTCTTGCATCTATGCTTAGCCTTTTTCTTTCCTTAGCCTCTTGCTTAGGTTGCTCATTCCTTTCAGGTGCTCAATTTTTAAACTTACCTCGAGGTTCACGACCTTAAGGCTGGCTTGATTGGGCAACTAGAGCGGTTCCAGCTCCAGAATATGTGCAGAACTCAACCTATATCTCAAGGTGATGAGAAAGTTGGGAAAAAGTTGTTACAACTTCATTATGCAACATCAATGACTTTATGTTTTCCCAAGATTCTGGAAGAGACCTAAGCAAAGCACTAGATAAGGCATTGACACATTTGCAGGCATTTTGTATGTCTCAAAAGCTATAGATAAGGCTCGTAACCGAGTATTGGAAGTGTCAATATACTTCTGCTGAAGCGCATCCCACATGGCCTTCGCCATAGTCAATCCATCAAATTCACGAATGAGGTCATCAACCAAAGCACTTAACAAAGTAAAACGAGTGCTACAGTTAGCATTGTCCCATGCCTCATACTCACGGAGAAGTTTTTCAACAGCACTTTGTTAAGGTTTTTTCTTAATAATAGTTAGGTATTCAAGTGTACCTTGCTCATTTAGAAGGTATTGCATTTTTCTATGCCATATAGAAAAATTGCTCCCACCCAAATTTTCACCTTTAGTGAGATCCGCGCTCACATTTTTAGAAGTCATTCTAAGTCAAAACAACAAAATTGCACCAATTAATATGGATGTTCCATGGTTTGTTTGATCCATGATTGCACTTAGATTATTATTTTTACCTTTGTTAATTGTCTAGCTACTTGAAAAAAAAAAAAAAAACTTTGACCCTTAAATGCCTTATTAATACCAAGTTTCTTTCTTGTCTTGCTACTTAAAAAAAAAAGCTTCTTGATATGAAAATTTCGCCTGGGCACATTGAACTCTTGCTTGTAATAAATACTAAGTTTCTTTCTTGGATCTAGCATATCATATACCTCACAATTTGCAAGTGGTGCACCTTCCTAGAAGTACTCCCACAAAAAAAAAAGCCCTTTTTTAAGGCCTTAAAATGCCAAAAAAATGAGTAGGGCCCACCATGCACGACTTAGCATATGAGGCCTATCAAGATTAGTAGCCATGATGCTCATGGTCTAAGATGCCTTAACTTGCATAGCCCATGCATAAGGCCAACACGACTATGTGGTCGGTATATAAAGTTATATAGTGCACATGTCTATGGTCTTAATATATCCATCATGTGCATTTTGCAACATCATAGACCTACCATAGCCAAGCCTTCACAAGTAAGGCGGGAACGATAATGGGAACCCTATTGCACGATGGCTCTGATACAAATATTGCGAAAATTCTATTCAACGGCCAAAGCGGAAGCAAAATAATCAATTGGGAATCGAGTATCATACCTGAGTGCTTACACAACAATTTTGGTGAACGAATGTAGAGACGAATGATCAACTCACGTATGCACGTTTGACAACTACTAGAGCTGCCGAAATCAAATCCACACCGCAAATCCAGAGCGAGGTGAAAGCTCACGAACACTCTCACAAATACGATAGGAGCAGTCCAAGCTCGATTCTTTTAACAACTCTGTAGCTCTCAGGGTCGGGTCTCTTCTTAGATCTCAAATGGGAAAGGGATTGTACTATCTCTCTCTCTTTCTCACTCTTTCTCTATCTCTCAAGAGTTTAGCTCTCACACTTTCTCGTGTGTGTTATGCTGTATGTAGAGACCTCCACCCCTCAAATGGGAGAAGGATTGTACTCTGTCTCTCTCTCTTTCTTACTCTTTCTGTATCTCTCAAGAGTATAACTCTCACACTTTCTCCTATGTATTATATTGTATGTAGAGACCTCCACCCCTCCCTTTTTTATAATGAGAGAAAATACCCCTCTCACTCATGTGGGAGTAATCTCCACATGAAAGGGCACCCTTATGGTGAATGGTGCATACTATTCATGGGAGGATAAACTCCTCATGAAGAGATGAAAACTCTCCCCACCTCCCTTCATGTAGTAACGTAAGTCAAACATGACGTGTGGTCCACTTGGATGTACCCTCACACTAGGGATGCAATTTCATGTCTGCAACTTTGAAATTACTTTGATGCAAGGTTTGAAAATTCAGCCATCTGAATCAGAATCATTCGATCTAGATCGGATTTGGCACTAGACGAACAAGATCTTTCAATATATATCGAAAATCAACCCATGCCCCCAAGTTTGCCATTCTACTGTAGTGAATTAGTGGTTTGCTACAGTAGAATAACCGATTCGAAACGCACTTCCAATAATATGCAATAGGTCACGAGTTTTCCCATTTTTTAGCCTTTTTAATGCTTTTTTCTATCATATTTTGGTTTTGTTAGGATCAAAATCATTGTAATATGGCTATAAAACTATGTCTTTGCGAATCAAACATTCATCACAAAAAATTTCAATCAATTTTTCGTGCCATTTTTCACGGTTTCATCTTTTCGATTTGGTCTTCAATATCATATCATTTTTGCTGCAATTTGGTGTGTTTGAAAGAGAATCAAATTTCTTACAATGCATGTATATTAATTTGTTCGACTATTAGAATGTTGTGGGTCGATTTTTTCTCTAAACGTTGCTGCTAGCAACATGACTCTAATCCAAAATTGCACATCTCGATCCATTTATAGCTTGTTTTTGACCAAATTGAGATGTGATTTTTTATCACTAAGGTTTCATCTCTCAAATAAATTACGTAAATTTATTTATAATTTAATAATTTTTTTCTATGAATTTTTTCTTGCTTGCATGTGATGAAATTTTATAGGGTTTCTAAAAAAGCCACCATTTTTTCAATTTGATCTTTAAAACTATATCATTTTTGCTGCAATTTGGTGCGTTTGAAAGATAATTGAAGCCTTTACAATGTATGTGTATTGATTGGTGCGATTATCAGAAGATTGTTGATCGATTTTTGCTCAAAATGGTTCTCGATTTTAGGGACTTTTGAGAAATCAATTTTTTTTAAAAAAATAATTATTTTGCTTAATAAAATTAGGTCATTCAATGAATATGAGCTCTTGATGCACATGGTGTGGGAAAAAGTATTTTTTTTTCTATTTTTTAATTATCTTCAATTTTATCTCAACTTTATAAATTTCAGGGGGAAAATGTTGGTTTTTAAATTTTATTCTTTTTCTTTTAATGTTACATTTTTTTTTAATATTGTTCTATTTTAATCTTTTTTTTAATTATTATTTTTTATAACATTTAGACTTGAATGCATGTGTAGTTTTTGCCTGTTATTTTCATTTCTTTTAAATAATTCAGCATGTTCTTTTTCTTTTTTTTTGTTTCATGATGAATGCGATGGTCTGTTTATATTTGATCTTTCTATATTTTTTTCTATTTAACTTTAGTTCAATTTTTCTCCTATTTTTCTAATAGAATATCTCTTTGATGGGTGATTCAGATGAAAATAAAAAATTCTAGAATAATGCAAATAAGACATTTGGATTACTAGATAATATTTGGCCATTGTTCTGATTAAAAAAGCAAAAGAATTCCCTTGTCCATAATCTGTTCTCAATCCTTGATACAATTTTTGTTTTTTTTCCTTTTTTTTTTTTATGTGCATGATAGTTCTATAAATTAGCTCTCTATTACAAATAAGATGGATTCAATTATAAATTAGCTCTCTATTACTAATCTTTTGTTATTTAATTATGAATTTAATTATGAAATCCACTTTATTAATTACTTTGGAAATTATAAGAACATCTTCAAATGTTCGCCTATTTCTTCCAATGGGTATAAAGCAAAGGTTGTAACATCTTCAAATATATTTTGGTTGTTATATGCTCCATTTTGAGCTTTGTGTTCACACACTTCATGATTGTAAACTCTCTTTTTTTTTTAGTGATTGAATGATTAACTGACATCCTAACATGAAAACAACATCTTAGTACTCATATATTTTTACAACATAATGAAAGTATTGACAACGCTTCAATATATCGATTTAATCTTCGATATCGAACCATTTTTACTGTAATTTGGTGTGTTTGAAAGATAATTGAAGCTTTTATGTAATATGTGTGTTGACTTATTTTGAAATTTTTTTTATTGTTCTAAAGGATATTTATTTTTTATGCAAGTTATTCTTTTTTCTTTAAATTGGAAAACACGGTAGTATTTTTTATTATCTTTTTTCTATAAGATTTTTTATGCACTTTTGTTGTGATGAATTTTTTTAATTTCATAAAGTATATTAGATCATTTTTTTTTAATGAACTTCATTTGCTTAGATGCATTAATGTGCAAGCGTGTACTCCATTTTAGGAGAGACAATAAGCATATTTGTATATTGTAGACAATATATTTCCTTACATTAGTAGCGTGTTTTTTCTAAAATTCCTATTAGTTGCAAGCTTTATTATAAGGGGGCACATCAATATTATTGTCGAAAATTGAGTATGATTTTATGACCATTTGTATACTCAATAGTTATTAATTTATCCAAATCTAAGGGTGACCTTTCATGGCATCATAGGGTCAGAGTTGATCCAAACACGAAAGATATAATCGTTTATAATTATTTTCAAACAGTCACAACTCATGGAATAAAGCGGTTCAAGTAGTGTTTGGTAGAGATTAGGGGAAAGGTCACTATGTGCAATATTGTACATGCTAATGTTAGGAAACAGATGACGGCTCTCCTTAAAGTTTATAAAGCTAAGAAGATAGCAAAAGAGAAGATTGATGAGGAGATCGTCAGCCTATATTTGTCATCAAGTGGGGTGGATCTAGACTAGTAATTCTACCATGACACAAAGCTTGCAATAAGAGCCAACTTGAAAGTACACTGGCAGGAGAGCGGGATGGCTACTCATAGTGGTTACGGAATAGGCATGTATGGAGGGCCCAACCCAAACATGTATGGAGGGCTTGACGTAAGCATGTATGAATGGCTCGGCCCAAGCATGTATGGAGGCCTCAGCCTGAGCATGTATATTGGGCCCACCCTGAATATGTATGGCAGGCTCGCCCCAAGTATGTATGGAGGGCCCAGCAGACGGGCACCTGATGCCAATTCAACTGCTATAGAGGGGTAGTCTAGGCAACTTCATCCCACACTTCAAAAGTAGAGGAGAGTACTCCTAGCTTGTCTAGTATGAGAGGAGCATCTAGTAGATCGGTGTGGCTAATGGTTGAGGGTTGTATTGATCCATTCGCCTTAAAGCCTAAATCGCAACAGATGACCTTCAAAGGCATGATCAAAGGTACAAAAAATTTAATGGCAAGACACATAGGGAAATGGTGGCATGATCAAATGATCGCCTTCAATGTAGCCAACAGCCCATATTATGCCTCTATGATAGCTGAAATTCAGAAAGCAAGGTTTAGGGTAAAGCCACCTAAACATACGAGCTTAGTGGGGCAATTTTGGATGTACAGGCAGACGATACTTAGAAATGGATTGGGGAACTTAAAGAGAGTTAGCCGAGAATGGGTGTCACCATCATGAATGACAGTTAGTGGGACAAAGACAATCAGAAAGGCTACCTAAACTTTTCTGTTTATTGTCTACGTGGTATGATTTTCTTGTCCAATAGAGTGGTCACTGCAGTGAAAAAGGAAGCAAAATCCATTGCATGATTATTGGATTGCAAAATCCATTGCATAATTATTGGATTAGATAGTCAAGGAGGTCGGAGAGAAGCATGTGGTCCAAGTTGTTATAGAAAATGTCAGGACTTGTGTTTCAACAGGGTCAAAGTTGATAGAAAAAAAGGAACATTTGATTTGGATTCCATGTGTTGCCCATTGTATTGATCTCATATTGGAAAAGATTGACGGGCTCAAAAATGTGAAAGACACTCACATCGGCAAGGCTGATCATATAACTTATCTGTAACCACTCCATGATCATTTTATTTGATGAGACTAAATACTGACAAGGAGTTAATTAGACCCGCTATTACCTGCTTCACGACAAACCACTTGGCTATGAACTCTATTGTACATTTGAAAGTTGCATTAAAGAAGATGTTCGTTAATGAGGAGTGGACAAAGGAAAAACTTGTAAAGTGCTCCGTGAGGGAAGAAATGTTGAGGACATGATCTCCAATACAAGATTCTGGTTTAGGTGTACCCACATCGATTTCACAAGCACTCACTTAGTCACACTATTTAAGAATGATTGATGGTGACAAGAAATCCACCATGGGGATCCTCTATGAACGGATAGGGAGGCGAAGAGATCTATTGAGGAGTAGTGCAGTTTTTCTTCTACATTGATAGATATTATAGACATAAGGTGGATAAATCAACTAGGCCACTAGATCTACTATGCAGATAAAATGTCTATTTATATGCTTAAAAAAATTAGTTAAAATATTTTATCAATGTCAATTTAAATGGTTTCTTCATCTTTGTATTGTATAGGTTTCTACTTCAACCCCAATTATTTCTACTCGGTACCTATCGTTCCTAATAAGGATTTGGAAGGGGTGAAATATATTATTGAGATGTTCGAGAGGAACCGTTGACATCAATTAGCGGCACTGAGTGAAGTAGCATTTAACAGTTGTTGTAGCCTAGTAAAATTCCATTGACTTATGCACTTGACACATAATTAAAGTACTAAGGAATAATATCTTTCGTAGATGTCTATGTGTATGGAAGTGGAATGCTCATTTGCAACAAGACTTGTCACGACTTCTCAAAGTATGATGGATCCGAGTAATCTAGTATGTCATTATGTCTTCTTTTATATAATTTTCCTTATGGAATATTTCACCTCTTTCTTACAACGTACTTTACATCTCATTTTAGCTGAATGGTGGGAATGTCATGATGGAGACACACCTCACTTAAAAATGACGGTAATTAAAGTGTTATCCCAAACATGTTTCGCTACTAGTTATGAGCAGAATTGGAGTACCTTCTAGTGGATACACACTCCTAGACGAAATTGGCCGACTTCCAAGAGGCTTTATAAGCTTGTTTTCGTTCATTACAATTCGAAGCTCTGATAACGATATCTAGATAGGAACATTGATGATTACAACTCGATCGAATTAGATGCGATATTTATCACAAATATAGCCAATCAGTGGTTGGTGGATGCAGAGCTCCAGCATTCTTCAAGGTAATCGGTGAGGAATGTGAAGAAGATGTTCATGAGCAAGGAGGAGGAGGGGGAGCAGAAGTGGGCTCCCCACCGACAATTGAGCAAGTTATTGAAGATGTAGACGGTGCTATACCTGTTGAAGGAAAGCGGGAAGTGGGTATGGGAGGAAATGAGAGATATTATTATTCTAAAGCAACCGTATCCCAACCAGAATATATGCAGTCCGAGATCCAGCAGCAAGAGGGAAGGCGCAATCAAGAGTATGGAGGTGAGCAAGAGAGTGGGGGCCATCACAAGGGATGGACAAGCCTTGGGAACTTCGAACAAGGAGAGCAGCAGTTCCCCAACCGTGGGGGACATGGGTATAGTTAGGTCGGCACCAAGCTCAATAAATTGTCAAGAGAATTCAATGAGATGCATCAACATGTTGAAGAGGAAGAACAACAATGCCTTTCATTTTGGTATTAAATTATATTTTAGTTGATGTATACTCCATTTTGGATTTTGTATTTATATCATTAATTATTATAAGTTGTTTTTTTTCAATGATATGGATAAATGATTAATAGAAATTCAGACAAAAAAACATCTAAGTATTCACGTATTTTTAAAAAATAATAAAAGTACATAATGCATCACTCCCAATTTTTTTTAGAAACAAAAAAAAAATAAAACTATTTTTACAGATTTTTAAATTTTTTTTGAGCAAAATTTTTCGATCTGCCCAATTCTTCGATCTGAATTGTTTTGATACGGCACGGGTTTGGGGTGGACGATCCAAGTCAATCCGTTTTTTATAACCTTGCTTCGATGAAAGGCATCATAAATCCCATAAAAAAAAAAAAAACTCAAGCAAAAGATTAGAGGATATAACTCAAAAGCTACGAGAGTGGTTCGATGATCCAAAATCAACTACGAGAATAGTAGTTCGATGATCGAAAGTCAACTACTTCAATTCTCCAGACTAAAAATCATCATTCACAATTCTTTGAGTTCCCCAACTAAAATCCATAAGCAAAAGTTAATGGGGAGAGAGAGAGACAACAACTACTTGAATTCTCCAGAATAAAAACATCAGACAATTCATTAATTTCCCAAACTAAAATTCATAAGCCAAAGTTGAGAGATAGAGAGAAGCCATGAGTGATTAAAATTAAAGCAAAAGATGTACCTTCTCCACACCCCAGTTTGGGTGCTCTGTATGGTGTTTGGGTCCTCAGAAAATCTAACAAAGTCGTACAAGGGTCTACATTTGAGAGCTCTTTCTTCTCCCCATTCACTGCAAATACCAACTTCTGCTTCATTTTTCTTCTTCTTCTTCTCTCTCCTGAAAATATGATAGCTAAATTACATATCCTCAGAAACCTCCCTCTGTCTCTCTCTCTCTTAAATTCAGATATCTTCTGGTCAACTAATGATATCTTGTATTTAAAAGGAAAAACTGTGTTCCATTGAAGATGGCAAGCCTCCCAGGCGGCTAGCTTGGAAGAGGTCAGTATACTACTATAAAACTCTTCATTTAATAGTATTTTTGTGTCTCTCTCTACTAAATTCAATGGCTGACTTGTTTGATTTGGGTAAAGTTGTCCGCATTTGGTGTAAGTAACACTACGCCAATTTTGTTTTTAAAACTCATCTTTCTCTCTCTAAAAAGATTCCACTTTCCACCAATCAACCAACTTTCTCTCTCTAAAGAGATTCCAAAAGTCGTTCGCTCGTGGTTTTTTATTTTGTAAAATTATTGAATTGAGCAAGGATTCAAACGGTACGGTTGTATTATAGTATAATGCAACGACACTTGTAAAAAATCATGTTTGTGGTATTTATATAATTTTAAATTTTACACATATACTCTCTTCATCTCAATAATCAATCCAAAAAAAAAAACAAAAAATTCGATTTTGGCTCTAGATATGGTCAAAATGAGTCACCTCCAAAAACAAATGTAGACCATTCATTTTGTGAATTTCAAGATCTTAGCGGTTATAAACTCAAAATTTACTTTTTTCTTTCTTAACATTGTTCATCTAATGATAATAAAGCCATCCAAAAAAATTAGAAATAAAAAATTCCTTCTAAAGCCTAGATTTAAGTATCTCACCAAAATGAACGGCCTATGTTAATTGGGCTAAAAAAATACTTTTTAAGTTGTGTTTTCAATTTTTTCTTTTTTTTTTTATTGTTCATTAGAATGAAAATAGTGCATTTTTCAAAATTTGGATCAAACAAATGACCATAAGATGGTTTTCTAAGATTGTTGCATCATATTACTATACAACGGTTGAATGAAATGATTGCCCTAGCGAATTACTGACTCCCAATTATTATTATTATTTTTAGAAAATGACTATATATATTCTTTTAGTGTTATTTTAATCATATTGTTAATGATTTTGTTGTCATGTCTTCCAAAATATTTTCTTACTAGAATTATTATTTTTAGTTTTTAAAATTTACTTATTTTTCATATTCATGGTCTCTGTGTTAGAGATTAAATTGTCTTTAAAAATTAAGTCCAAAAATCCATCTCAAAAATAGATTTATTAATAAGTCCACATTTCTACATATGCAAGCTTGGCCGTATAGAAACCGGGTCCT
This sequence comes from Amborella trichopoda, assembly GCF_054954075.1. Classification (NCBI taxonomy): domain Eukaryota; kingdom Viridiplantae; phylum Streptophyta; class Magnoliopsida; order Amborellales; family Amborellaceae; genus Amborella; species Amborella trichopoda. The sequence goes on from NC_142348.1 coordinate 5,056,246, forward strand.
TACGATAAGAAAAATTGTATCATGCGAGCTGGACTGCATGACTACATATGCGGTCCAAAAAGTGTAAAGCATTCATCTTAAATATGGATGCAAGTAGGTGTTCCATCTAAAAACAATATAAATTAACGGTCCAAATGTTTTCTTAATAAAATTATTATTTTTAGTTTTTAAAATTTACTTATTTTTCATATTCATGATCTTCATGTTAGAGATTACATGTATTTAAAAATTAAGTCCAAAAATCCATCTCAAAAATAGATTTATTAATAAGCCCGCATTTCTACATATGTGGGCTTGGCCGCATAGAAACTAGGTCCTTATGATAATACTTTGCAATTTTTTAAAAGAAAATTGTTTCATGCAAGCTGGACTACATTTCTACATTATACGATCATAAGGTATAAAGCAGTTCCGGTTTTGGCAAGTTTTGGTGGTCACCCAATAATTTAAACATTAAATAGAATACTACTGCAATTTCCTATCAGATCCATTAGAGTGGCTTATTGGTTAGTTTTAACCGACAGATTTTATATGAATCTACTTAAGTAGTAAAAATAAAGTTTTATAACATAATGTTTTCTTTATTTTCTTTTAAGAAATTTTTTTTTTTTTTAAAAAAGATCATTTTCTTAAAAAAAAAGATTATTTTCTTTAAAAAGATTATTATCATCTTCTTCTTCTCTCTCCTGAGAGAATGATATTAGCTGACTTATATATCCTTAGAAATCTCTCTCTCTCCCTGTCTTTCTCTCTCTCCCTGAAGATTTCGAGGTTCCAACTGCTATAAAATACTTCTTTTTTAGTATTTTAGTGTTTATCTCTCCAACATTACTTCTTTTTATAGTATTTTAGTGCTTATCTCTCTAACATCTGTTGGGTGACAGGTTGAATATGAAAAATTTCTTTGCATGTGGCATGTGTGGCCAGGGCCATACATGCATTATTCTCGTTATTTGGTGTAAAGACCGTCAAATTTGTTTTTTAAATCAATTTTCTCTCTCTATAGAGATTCGACTGATATTAAGGGTCCGTTTGGTTCTCTCGAAATGAGACTCCTGGAGTTACATATCCCTCTGTAATACGGAAACACATGTCACCAGCATGTGTCACGTTGTTTGTATACCTCGTGTGTCGTCTAGCAGCCATAGAGGAAATTTGTTTCATGCGGGCGGGACAGCATTTCTACAATATGCGGTCCAAATGTATAAAATATTAATCTTAAATATGGATGTAAAAAGTTGGTCCGTTCATCTAAAAACAATTATATCTAACGGTCTAAATGTTTTTTTAATATAATTGTTATTTGTAATTTTCAAAAATAAAAAAATCATATTCATCATCCTTTAAAAAAAAAAAGATCAAATTATATTTAAAATATATATTTAATGCCAAACCCGTATTTCTAGAATATGCAGGCTGACTGCATAGACTCAACAACACCATAAGAGTATCCTTGCTGAGAAGTTTAACATATATTAGGTGATAACAAATAAGTGAACTTTACTGAACCATTTAGATCAAACCCAACACACTTGGGCACCATTCCGTTAGGTACTTTTAATCTCCCAAATGTTAGAATTTATGTTAGAATTTGTGGGAACATAGAAGGAAAATAAAATATTTACATGGTTCAAGCCGAACCCTTACTTCCAAACCGGTTATATCTTCATTATATTGGATGAATCTTTATATCAAAAAATACGTTTATATATAGAGGAAAATCACACAATTAGAATAGATAATTATAATATGATAACTTGATGAAGTAACTTGGTCTCTATCTTCTAAATATCTAACTTTATCAAGAGATATATACATATTCATCTGTAATGATGTATATCAATATGAACCCAAGATATCTATATCTCAATACTCCTACTCAAATTCAAGATGATTTGATACAAAGCACCTCGAGTTTGAACAATACTAAGTTACCAAAAAAAATCACATGTTACCAGGGTCTTCCTATAAACAACCTTTCTTGAGCTCTCTACTTTTTTCTAGAGACTTTTTGTCTCTAGGGTCTTCCAAGAAACAACATTTATTGGGCTCTCTACTTTCTTATCTGAAGATCTCTCTCTTTAGAGGCTTCTCTCTCTTTAGAAGCTTCTCTTTTTTCTAGAGGCTTTTTCTCTCTAAAAGAAAATGATTTTTCTTTTTCTCTTTTCGTAACATCCGAGATCGAGTAACGAAAAACTCGACGGTTATCACACAGGATGGAGTAACGAAAAACTCCATCTTCAAACAAGATCAAGAAACGAAAAACTTGATCATCAACAAAAATCGAGAAATTCGATCATCTTTATCTCTTCATCTGGAGCCGGAACTCTTGATCATCGACTTCGATCGAGAAATTCGATCATCTTCATCTCTTCATCTGGAGACTAGAACTCTGAAATCAATATGACCATAACATCCCTTTGCATAGTAGTTGGACTAAGCCAGAATCTGGATTTTCTTTAGCGGTTATATTAGAGATGCTAACTTCATCTCTACTCATCTCATCTCCATCTTCATCTCATCTCCAACTCTCCTATACGCTCTCCCTCAAGTTGGGTGTGGCTGCGAAGAAATACCCCACTTGCAAAATACACTTTGTTTTTTTCTTTTTCTCTTTTGAGTACAATCATATAAAAAAAATACCAATGAAATTGGGCTTCTAGACAATAGCCCACATCTTTAAAAAATACCACCCATTTTTATTTTTACTTTTTTTTTTTTTTCTTCTCTAGTTTTTCAAAATTTTTTTTTTTTTTTCTTTTAAGTATAAACTCCCGAATCAATCTCTCTCTCTCTCTCTCTCTCTCTCTTTGTCTCTCTAAAAACCACCACAAACGAAAACGGATAAGCTCATGAGTCATGACATAAAGAATGAATCTCTCTCTTCATAGTTTCGATAATTCGATCATCTTAGGTCTCTCTCTACATAGTTTCGATCCTCTTATTCAAACCCTCACATCTCACGCTAGCGACGCGCTGACTATTCGATGCCTCACGACAAAATCGGTGCCTCACGATCCAATAATAGTTTCCTTCTCAAATCCTTTTGAGAGACCTATTTCAAGAGAAATTGTGTCCTCCAAATTGAAAAAACCAGGGGAAATCCAAAGCTACTCCTGTGGCCGCATCGTCATGACCCACGACTAATGAAAAGAGTAATATTTGTAAATATCTTTTCCTGCTTCAAAATCATCATGTTGCCATTGATAAGGCAAGATCCACAATAGTATTTGTGTTACAAGCGAAAGAACAAGCCATATGCTTCCTAAGAAAATCAATCCGTTCAAAGCGACACACTTGCCAGTCTTGGCCACCAAAGTACTTGACCTACGAAAGAAGAGGAGCCGGTGAAAGCAACAGGCCTCTTTGAAACCAACGAGCCACAGCATCGCAGTCTGCTTCAATTGCTCCACAGTTGTTGCGGTTGTTTCCTCTTCCCTTGCTCTGCATGACCGCTTACTTTTTAACCTTGCTCTGCATGACCGCTTACTTTTTAACCTTGCTCTGATACCATGTTAGAATTTGTGGAAATATAGAAGGGAGAGAGAATATTTACGTGGTTCAGGCCGAACCTTTACTTCCACGGATCCAAAACCCTAACTGGCTACATCTTTACTATTATGTAGAATAGGTTCTTTAAGAACTAACAGATTTGGTGGCACTGAAATTCGATACACCATAAGCAAAAAAGACCCAAAACATGAGAAATGAAAGTATGGCCAGGCATATTTCAACAAATAGGTGACCAATTATCCAGATTTTGATAAATTAAAGAAAATCTTTGCACATAAGGCACGACTCTTAACTCCAGCTGGGATCTGGAGCTCATTATAATTGATACCTCTGTTCCCAAAGCTTCCATGCCTAAGCCTAACTGCTTCCTTTCACACCCAATATATTATGGAGAACAGAGAATCCAGCGATCGACTAATTTCATTATAGGCCCCAGGCTCTTGGGCAACAGATTTAGAGCATAAAAGAACAAGGGACCAAGATAGTATTATTTAGCTTGTTCAAACTCAAGACGAACTCCATTAAAGAGCTCTATAATCAATTTAAGCCAGTCCGAAGGCAGATGTTGAGAATAGTCTCGGATTGGAATATAGGTATGGGGATATGGACATGAAATAAAAGCTACAACACATGAACCCCATTTAGAATTTAGCTCCTATAGTAAAAGTACCATATATTTTTCTCCGATGGAGATGAAGTTATTGTACATCCAAATTGATTCGGAAAGCTTTTAACTGTTACTATCTTCTCAAAGTTTGCTCCTTAGGCATACTTTCATGTTAAAAACAGCAAACGATAGAGAAAATCTGAACCAAATTAGTCACTTACAGTACCACATAAGATTCACATTTTCAAATCCAATCTCAGAGTAGTAAGCCATCAGTTCTAGCCAAGATGGATGCTTTGCTTCTTTCTTTTATTACTGATAATAATCATTATTTACAGGGAGAATCCTCCAAAGCTAAATATTGTTTGTTCTTCCCCACCATCAACTCCTTTGTTGTCATTCGACAACAAAACAACAGAGAGAGGTGCAGGGGAGCTGCTAACTATGGGTTTCAATCGGGCCTTTGAAGCCAGTGTCCTATAGGACCACTAGGCCCTACTCTTAACATTTTACGCATTCGCAACTATTTGAACTCATGACCACCTGTCTTATTATGGGTATTTTTAAATTAAATAAAATAATATGGATAACATGTTAAATAGTTCCTACTATATTGTTATTTTGATTAATTTCCCGATGAATAAAGATGACCGGAAAGGGCTCCAAGATTCCCTGAACATTATTTTGTTCCCGAGGGAGTCTATAATCCTTTTCTAAGAACAAAAAACCAAAAACAAATTCTCCACAAAGTTACCTTTCTATTTTCTATCTCAGTCACTTTATGTTCTCAATTTCAAAGTTAGGAAGGTCTATGATTATGTTAGATCATGGTGTACCATGAACTGGGAGAACAACCACCACCAATTGCAAGATAGACGGTGGAGATAAGTAGTTCTAGGTAAACCTTCCTCATGGAAACTGCAATTCATCTCCAGGGTTTGGCATTGAAAATAAATGGTGGATGCACACACACACATAGGATGTGTATAACGGACATCATACATATGTGTGTGTATAACGGACATCATACCATGCTTGGCCTTGGATGGTGTAGGGTGTCAACGGGTCAGGTCAAGTCCAGGTCCAGCCCAAAAACTTTTATGGAATCCAAGCCCGATTGGATCCGATCCAAAATAAAAAGTACATATATTTAAATATCCTATTAAAACTAAAAATATATAGTTATATTTATTTAAATATTATATTAAAATATTATAGAGTAAATATTATTTAAATATTAATACTATTTTGGTTGAGTCCGGGCTGGATCTACATAAACACATACCCCAATAGTATTTGTGTCCAAATACCAATCTGCCAGGTCCAATTTTTAGGCCCATACCCAGTCCTGGGTCGGGGTCTGGTTGCCCGATCCCAGGTCCATTGCCACGCCTAGGATGGTGTCCTTTTGGCCATTGGTGCATGGAGTACCATGCATGTACTTAAAAATGATAACTTGCAGCACCAATTTGGAGGGCCAGGAAAGAGAGCCCAACTATCAATTTCCAATTTTTGTTTTGGTCCGACACGATTCGCAATGTACCGGGACTCAGGCTAAATTACTCGGCATGTACCCCCGAGTTGTGTGTACAATTAAAGGCACTTAAAAATTTTCAAAAAATAAAAATATAAAAGATGATATATATTTTATTGCAAGAGATCACTTACGAATAAAATTGGGAGTTATTTACATACGGATCTTAAATAAGTTAAAAAACTATGAGTTGCTTCTTTTATACTTGAAAATTACAATCAATGTTGGTCAACGCGACTTGTTTTCGACTTGTTTTTGACAAAATTACCCTTCAATCCGAGGATGCTATTTTTGGGCCGCCATTTTTTTTTTTTTTTTTTACAAAACCTAAGTTGCGATCCAAAGATGGCATTCTCGAACTGCAACTTAAGTTTTGAAAGGAAAAAAAAAATCTGTCCGAGAATACCATCTTTGGACAGCAACTTAAGTTTTGAAAAAAAAAAAAAAAAAAATTTGATCCAAAGATGGCATCCTCAGACTTCAACTTAAATTTAAAAAAAAAACAAAAAAACAAAACGGTTGGGTATAAAGGGAGCAACTTCTATATTCCTAACTTATTTAAGGTCCATACGTGAATAACTCTTCGGTAAACTAATAACTATCCTAAAGATGATTTCCTAGTATTTAGGGTGAGTCCTATCTCCAAATTCGCAAGCAGTGTTTTCCACTAGCTTTTAATGGGCTTTTAAAAAGGGTAACGGCTAAAGTACATTTCTATGCTTTTGCTGGTTTTTAGAATTTGGATTTGGGGTTAGGTTCAGTGAGTGATTTCCTAGGTTCAAGTATTTAGTTCAAGGTTTGGAACCTAGTATGAGTTAAATATTTTAAGTGATGGGTTCAGAAAGGGGTTGAGTCATGGTGGAGCAACCCCACACTTTAGTTATCACATTCTGGTTTTTATTCCTATTGACCTACCCTATTAATACCTTCAATAAAACAGACACTGGGTGGCATCTAATTGTTGTTTGTCCCAATAAAAATAATAATAAATAAATAAAATTGAAATCGATAAACAACTTACTCGAATCTGTCCTTAAATCATACGAGGGACCTTATGTTCCATACCAAATCATATATACCAAATCATCAGGTGACAAACAACCTTGAGAGCCCTCTGAATCGCATTCACCTCTTTTCTATCTTTCTCTTTTTTTTAGAGGAGTTAACCTCTTTTTATAGAGAATACATTTATTTAGTAACTCTCACATTCATGGTCTATAGGAGTTGAGATCCAAATGTAACTCCTACCTTAATTCCTTTAAGTGCAGCTAATTAAGATTAACAAGTTGTCACCACTGTTAATCCTATATAATGAGCTAAACATATCATTAGCTCACTAATGACTCATAATGTCATCCAAGCATTCCCACAATTTACAAGAATCCAAACACACCACTGGATTTTTCCTCCAGTGACATTGGGTTTTTCCCTCAAGTGTTATATCCTATTAAAGCTAAAAACTGGATCAATGTATATTGCATTGCCTCATGTTAACCACATAGGATTTCACATATACTTCAAAGTGGCTTTTGTATCATTATTGAAACAATTAATTTTCGAGAGAAAATGGAGATGATAGGCCACAATTCTAACAACCTCCACTTGGCTTGAAAGCCCTTTAACATCTTGTACATGACATTGTCTCATGTTTTCCACATGGGATTTTCATATGCTCAGTCAGCTTAGTCATACACCACTTTTAGATTTCCTGGCCTTTAAAGCCTTATATATGGCATTGCCTCATGCCACTTGCATATGATTTCATATGTACCCTACTAATGTGGTCATACACCACACTCAGATTTATTGGCTTCAACAACCTTGTACATGACATTGCCTCATGCTTTCCACATGGGATTTTATGTATACCTTTCCAATGTGGTCAAACACCACACTTGAATTTCTTAGCCTCAATGGTTTTATATATGACATTGCCTCATGCTACCTGCATGGGATTTCTCATATACCTTACCAAAATGGTCATAAGCCACACTTAGATTTTATGACCTTAATAACTTTGTATATGGTATTGCCTCATGCTACTTGCATGTGATTTCACATACATCCTGCCAATGTGGTCAAACACCACACTTGGATTTCTTGGCCTCAATGGTTTTATATATGGCATTGCCTCGTGCTACCTGCATGAGATTTCTCATATACTTTACCAATGTCATCATACATCACACTTAGATTTCCTGGCATCAATAACCTTGTATATGGCATGGCCTCATGCTATTTCCATGGGATTTCACATATACCCTGCCAATATGGTAAAACACCACACTTGGATTTCTTGGCCTCAATGGTTTTATATATGGCATTGTCTCATGCCTACCTACATGGGATTTATCATATACCTTACCAATATGGTCATACACCACATTTAGATTTTTTGGCCTCAATAGCCTTATATATGGCATTGCTTCATGCTACTTGCATGAGATTTTACATATACTCTATCAATGTGATCAAACCCGACACTTGGATTTCTTGATCTCAATAGTTTTGTATATGGCATTGCATCATGCTACCTGCATAAGATTTCTCATATACTTTACCAATTATTCACCAACATGTTGAATTTTATTTAAATCTATCTTTTAGCCAAGTTAAAAAGGCTTATTGCTTTCGCTTGTTTCTTAAATATGTCGTCCACAATTGGTTTTTAAGTCCAAAGCTCAGATTTTGATCATAGGTCAAAATAATAAAAACAATAATAATTTGACAAAGTTGTTGGTATTATTATATGAGAAAGGTTTCTATGCTTCTCCTATATCATAGAAGTTCTATCCTCCTCCTACCATCCGGCCGTCCAATTTTGATCAAGAGAGCCACTCACCGTTTGATCTTAGATCCGACACCTCCAAATATTTTATTTTTAATTTTTTTATACAAATTGTATGAATATAAAATTTGGTATGTGTTATCTTCTCATTGGGGCGCACCTATAAAAATATTTAAAATAATTCTTCGATAAAATATAATTATTAAAATACCCCTTGAAACTTTCTAGGACATTTTCGTCATTTTATTTTATTGAAAATATTTTTTTTATATTTTTTGCTAGTGCGAGTTTAATAGAGGAATGGATATCCAAAATTTGGTGTCAAAATAGTTTATAGAAAAAAATTAAAAATAATATTAATATATATATATATATATATATATATATATATATATATATATATATATATATATATATATATATATATATATATAGGGAAAAGATGGGATCTCATATGAACATATGGGCCCAACGGCTCATATTGAATTTGGGCCGATCTGACGATCACGGATGTCCGGTAATGCTTGAATTTTATTTATTTTTCTACAAATCCAAATTATTTGAAATTTTAAGTTTGTGTTCTTCTCATCAAGGCGCACCTAATAAAAATATAAAAAAAATGATTCGCAAAGAATAAAATGACCAACCCCGAAGCCTTTCAGGAGTATTTTGGTTAATTTATTTCGTGTAGATTCACTTATGAGACCCTCCCACACCCATGTGCGTAGGACCCCAAAAGATCACCATTAAATTTGGCACAGATCTCTACAACAGTCAAGTCCCACACCCATGTGATAACTTTTCTAGAGATATGTGCCAAATTTAAAGGTGATCCTTTGAATCCTACACACATGGGTGTGGGAGGATTTCATAGGATTATTACTCCAAAAATATTTATATAATATGTCGACTTTATACTGTAGAGCTAAGATACACCTAAAAATCACACCGAAAAAGGTTGTTGCGATGCTGAAAAACCCTAAATTAATCATCTTGACCTCAAGATGTATGAATATGAAACGAAAAACAAAAAAGATTTAAAGTCCTAAAAATAATCATCTTTTTCAAACAAAACCAACCAATATCGTAACATCATCCTAACCCTCAATGACCATACACTACCAACAAACCAGAATCCCTGCTAACCACTGTCCTCTACAGACCCACAACCCGACCCCTAGCTCCTCCCCAGTGAACCTTAACCTCATCGCATCCACAACAAGCACATAGGCCGGGGTTTTTTTTGTAAATATTATCTGAACATTCTATTTTCAAGATTTTGAAGTACTTTATATCTACTTGATCTACACTAGTTTAGGAACTTCTGACACAATATTGGAAATCTTTGTGATAGCCTTAAAATATTTTTTCATCGTTATATATAAAGTTTAAAGCTTCAAAAATATTGTAGATCAATAGATCTATGAAAAGTTGAAAATCTTTAAAATCGACCGTCCAAAAATGCATTACAAAATACCCTATTTCCAAAACTTGAAACCCATTTTTTTTCATGTCTATGCATCTTGATGTCGAGATGATCAATTTGAGGATATTTGAGCATCAAAACAACCTCTTCTAATGAAATTTTTGAGGTAGGCTCAAATTTGATTGGTTAGAGCCTCGACTCTATATAAACTTTTATAGTGCCTATGCTCTAAACAATCAAATTAGAACCTACCTTCAAATAGGGTCGAGAAATGTGGTTCAATATTGGAAATATGTGATAACCTTAAAATATATTTCATATTCATTTATAAAATTTAAAGCTTCAAATATCGTGTCGATAGATCTATAAAAACTTGAAAATCTTGAAAATTGATGGTCTAAAAATGCATTACAAAATACACTATTTCCAAAACTTGAAATCCATTTTTTTCTCATGTCCATGCATCTTGATGTGGAGATGATCAATTTGAAGATATTTGGGTATCAAAACAACCTCTTCTAGTAAAATTTTTTAGGTACACTCAAATTTGACTGTTTAGAGCCTCAACTCTATATAAACTTTTCCCTTTTGTATATCATATAAATAGATAGTTTTGTTTTTTTATTATTTACATCATGTTATCGAGGATTTTCTTTTTTTCGTGATAATAACAAGAAACTTTAAATTATCGCGATAAATTGATTTTATTAGGACATTATTGGAGTTATCATTGGCGTCAAAACTTTTCGGGATAAAGTAGGGATAAATCGATTTTTTTGAAAATAATTGTAACTAAGATAGCTAAAGGAATTGCACTAATTTATATAATTAATTATCCAATTTAGACATGGGACTTGGGTCATCTATAAGCTGGGTATGGGTCTTCATGAATAGGATGGGTATTCCTCTTTCATAGTAAATTAATTTTATTTTATCCATTTCCTCGTATTATCTAGAGGATGGTAAGCCCAAAACAACAATGTTGGAAGTAGTGAGAAAAGATACGAAATGACTTTTAATAGAATAGAATGACGAACTGAAATTTGTGTAGTCGATCCCAAATAATTAAAAAAAAAAAGCTATGATGATGATGATAATGTTAATGCAAAGGGGCTCTTACCCTATCGCTCTCCCCTTATTGGGGTGGCAATGGACCCAATTAGATCTAGGCCAACAATTAGACTCGACCACAGGTCGGGTATAGGTCCAAATTTTGGACCTAAATACTATTCGTATCTCGGTCCAGGTCCGGATCCAGCTGTACCTGTCCCGTACCCATAATCGTAGGGCATATGATTACAATCATGTGTCTTTAGACATACGCTAGGTGTTTATATTGTCACAACATTTACAATATTATTAGCAAAAAAAAAAAAAAAAAACGCAAAGTCATATGGTATATGGTGGTAAAAAAAAAAAACAAAACAAAAGACAAAAAAAAAAACAAAAAAGTAAGCTTATAGCTATAAGGTGACAATAGATCCAACTATATCCAGGACCGATGGGTCCGGATATGGATCCAAATTTTAAACCCAAATACTATTCAAGTCTAGGTCCAGTTCCAGCCTAACCCGACCCGTTGCCCGCCCTGTCCCCGTGGTGCGTTCTCATGCATCTTTCTCTTTTCAGATTTATTTCACCGCTGCATTTCTCTCTCTCTCTCTCTCTCTCTCACTCACTCAGGACTCTCCAATATTAAATCTCTCTCTCTCTCTCACTCTCACTCTCACTCTCACTCTCACTCATGAATGTGCTGACACAGACAGTCACGTGTTTCCCGGTCACCTCGCTCAAACCAAATCTTTATTGGTTGGTCTCCCTCTCTCTCTACCATGGATGCACTGTTTCGAACAGTATGCTATATATCTCTTTTTGAATAGTACCTTGAATATACATCTCTCTCTAACCATCCACCTCAAGGACATCCACACACTCGAGGGTGCACAGCATATTCAATTGACCAAGCTTTCTCCCAAACGCATAGAGAAAACATAAACCAGGGAACATGCAATTAAGTTCTCTCTCTCTCCATGAAAGATGCAATGGGACAAACCAAGCAATCAAGCATCACTTTTCTCTCTCTACATGGAAGAGGCAGTGGGATTGTCTCTCTACCTTGAATGTATTATTTTGAAATAGTGTTTTACAACCTGGTTGGGTTGAACCGGAACTGGCCTAAGTTACTGGAATCGGTCATTGCCCATATCTATTTTTAGCCCGTTAAGGTGGTCAACAAGCTTGATCGTCATTATCAACGTCATTATCATAATTTTTTTTTAACTATTTGAAGTTAATTACATGAATCTTGGTATGTCATTCTGCTCTACTAAAAATCACATCTTTAATGAGATTGTAGGTGCTCAGCCGGTTTGATGATCTTAACTTAGAAAAAGTTTCAAAAAAATTATAAAAAATTTAAAAGAATAAGAAATTTGTTTGTAATAGTTTTTTAATGTTTCCTATTATTTGAAAAAGATTGAGAAGTATTTTGGTCATAAATATTATTTTTACATATTCTCATCTTTTTTCTATTATTTATAAAATATCTTTGGGCACAAATTGATTTTTCAAAATCCACTTTTCGCTACTTTTTAAATCTCATTATAGATGTATTTTATTTCATTATACTTTTCATATTTCTTTAGGATTTTTTGAGATTTTTGTAAACCCTTTTTAGCTCAATCGGGACCTTCCCAGTTAGAGCCGATTCCAAGTTAGTCGGACACAACCCATGGGCTGGTCCCAAGGCCTGTTCATGCAATCGAATACTGTTTTGAACACTATTGTATAGCGTTTTCTCTCTCTCTTTGAACAATGCCTTTTTTCTTTTCTTTTTTTTGAAACTTTAACCATGAACCTTCATTTAAAATAAAAAGTACATCGAATAATACAAAGAAAAAAGAGGCTTTATAACTAAAGGAAATAGCCACCTAGAAAGTTGGTTAACATCCTTTTTGGCAAATGAATCTGCCATCATATTGATTTATCTCGAAACAATGACAAATATAAGCTAAAAAAGATGATAACAAAACTTTAATCTTGTCTAAGATTGTTTATAATCTCCAGGGAGGCACAAGTTTTCCTTCAATTTTCCTCGACAATTTTATGGCCCTTCATTCTTGAAAGTAATTTAACACCTTCTAGCATTCCCCATGCCTCGCCTTATTAACAAAAGTCACCATGGGATAATCTAAATTACCACCACAGGACGAACAGTAAAATGTGAATAGGAACAATAAAATGTGGATCTGTCTCTCTCTCTCTAACTCTGAATTCCCAACTCTTTGAAGAGTACAATGTGAATCTGTCTCTCTCTAAGTCTCCACCTCTAAGTACACCTATCGACCCACACGAGGGTGCACAGCACATTCAATTTCAAGTGACCAAACTTTTCCAGCCAAAACACGCATTGAAAGAACACAAAGGAGGCAACATGCAGTTAAGCATCACCTTTCTCTTTCTCTCTCCTCTCTCTCTCTCTAAAAAAAAGAAACATGCAACTAAGCATCATCTCTCTCTCTCTCTTTCTCCTCTCTCTCTCTCTAAAAAAAAGAAACATGCAACTAAGCATCATCTCTCTCTCTTTCTCCTCTCTCGTCTCTTTCTCTCTCCTCTCTCTCTCTCTCTCTCTAAAGAGGTAACATGTAAGCATCACCTCTCTCTTGCTGTCTCCTCTCTCTCTCTCTCTCTCTCTAAAGAGGCAACATGCAATTAAGCATCACCTCTCTCTCTCTCTCTACATAAAAGCGGCAATGGGACATAACAAGCAATCAAGCACCATTTATCTCTCTCTGCATGGAAGAGGGAATGGGACCTTTCTCTCTCGTCGTTGTCAATGGAGTAACATCGTTCCCTTCAACAAACACAAAACTCCAAAACCCCATCTCCGTGGGGATGAGGCAGTACTTGTTTACATTGTATGATAAAGAGAATAATAAGATGAGATAATCCATTTTTATTTCAATATTTATTTATTTTATATTGCATAAACACCCCTTCAACATGAATAAATATTGAACGCTTACCCCTTCCACTTGCTGCCCTACAAATATCCCGGCGCCAAAATAGCACCTCCCTTGCGATCCTAGGGCAAGTGGCCCATGACTCATGTGACCCACTCTTTTCATTTTCCTCATTAACACCCCGGAATGACCAAAATACCCTCCACATGTCCCTACATACTTTCTTTTTCTTTTTTTTGACAAATTTTTTGCTTTTCTCCAATGGGCTAGGCTCCGGTCATGCTAGTTCTGGCCTGAGCCTGAGCTGGGCCAAATGAGAGTATGGAAGGTCTGGCATGTGTTGAATTCATAACATTTGGGGCACAAGCTCAGCCCTATCAAAAAAAATCGAGTCAAGCTAGGCCAAACCTGTAAAAATATAAAATTAGAGGTAATATAATATTTGAAATTATATTTAATAATTTTTAGGTCAAGTTAGGCCCCATACTCAACACTAAATCATTTCGAGCCCACAAGGTCCTAATTGACAGGCCCTATCAACTAACTCGAACCCGGCACAAAGCAACTGGATGTCCAGATGATTTGGATGATTTTACGGTGGTAAGACAATATGGTTTGGTAGGTGTTTGAGGTGCATCTTACTTCTATGGTATAATGTTGTCGTCTTATATAAAGTTTCAAATATTAAGGCGATCAAAATAGAAGGGCACTCTGGCCATTTGGTTGAAAGTGTTAGAGATGGGGCACCGTGGTCATGGTGACTGCAACATAAGAAATAGCATTGAGGTCATTGCCCAAAATAAGAAAACAAGAGGCATTTTTTTGTCATATGACCTTTCACTTCTGCCACAAATAGGAATCAATCACCTTTAGCCATCAAGTATATCAGGGGATAATTAGATGTGCGTCATTTCTTAACGCAAAATTTATCAAAATTTTTGTTGGACACTAACCGTTGTTACTTAGCGGCATATCTCTAATTGCCGAATTTCCATTTGATGGCTAAGAATGATTGTAATTTCTTCATTCCAACAATAACCTCAGGTCATTTTCATTAACAAATTCATGGGAAATAATAAGAAATATAAAGGATTGTGTACAAAGAGACCAGCTACTTTTTGTACAAAAAGGTATTAATCATTTTTGTCCTCTAAATTTCAAAATGTATCATTGTAAGAGGGTCGTCCAATAAACACAAAGTTCCAAAAAAAAAAAACTCTCATAATTGGTGACTTATCCCAAGCCATTCAATTCGACATCTAATGAATGAGAATAATTGTGACCTCTTTGTAATAAAAATAAATTGTCTTTCTTTACAAACAATCCCGAAATATAATACAGTCATTTTGGTACAAAACAAATGGGAATTCTAGCTATTCCAATAAATGAGAAGGGCAAAAACTTAAAGACAAAGAAATAATAGTGTTATCCTGTCAATTTCACAAGAATAGGAGTTGCATAACCAAGATAATTTTTGTTATATAAATGAAAGGTTGGAGTAACTTGGTAATTTTCAGCATAAGAAAATGGACAAAAACCAGGAAGGAAACAATAAAACTTGGGGGATAAACCGCTGGCTGTTTGGAAGTATTTAGCAGAGTGGTACTTCTACTTCTTTATAAAAGTTTATTTTTATTATACAATAAGGAATAAGAAAACTAAATATGACGCCCATCCCAAAAAATATACAAGACCATACCCTGAACTTTAATGCCCGTATGCTACTGTACGGCCTCACCACTCCCCTCTCTCACTCACCCACTGTCTCTTTACTACATTTACTCACATTGGGAAAGCGCTTTAAAAGCGGTATTTTTTTCGGACTTTTCGATACACCTAAATTATCAAATTTCATATCAAATGGTTTAATTACAAACGGTAGCCATAATCCCATATAGATTTTAAAAAATAAAGACGATGCAATCTACAAGGCGGGGAGGGCCGGGCCAAGCTTAGCCATGTCATTGACTCTTGGCATGGGCCAGGCCTGGTTTAAGGTCGGGGCCAAACTCTTGAGCAAAACGTAAGGGCCTAGGCTTGGGTTACATAGGGTCGAGCCAACGGGGCTATACTGGTCTGGGATGACCCATAGTCACCCCTACCCATCATGTTGAAAGTGATTTTTGAGAGAAGTGGAACATAAACGAGAGTGAAGGGCAAAGGGCCATGTAAAGAGCTCATGAGTGAAAGTAGCAAACACATTTTGACCCAAATTGTTGGCAAATATTATTCTTTACTCTCATTTGGAGCACCAAGATGAAGCATACAGTTTTAAATTTTGGATCTATCGATATCCTACTTTTTTTCAATTAAAAGGTTCTAACATGCAATACTAGCCATTCATTTTTTTGAGATCTAATTTGTGCCATTGGGACCATGTTGTCTTAATATTTTGCGTGTTCATGTGATCTCCCTCTGTAATTTTTACTCACCACCAGCCCACTTACCCTAAACATGATTAACACCTATCTCCTTCATCCTTCATTTAAAGCTAAGGTTTTAAAAATTGCGAATATGAACCAAGAATAGCGTATTCGGATTTAATCCTATAAGAAATTGATGTGATTCTTTAACGAATTCAGGTGCTTGTCTGACTCAGTAGAAATTACTCGCTTCTATCAGAAAACCGAATCATTATGTCAGTAAAATGGCGATCTAGGTCAAAGAATTGAGTGATTCACCACGTAATTTAATAAGGAGCTTTTGATGTGCAGGTTTGAGAGATGGTGGAGATGTAGCACTTGTAGGAGTTTTTCTGATATGTAGGTGTTAAGTAATAGTGCAAGTGTAGCATTTGTTATAGTCTATGTAAGTTTGAAAGTCAAATTTTTGAATTGTCCAAAATATTTTAAAAATAATAATAATAATATATTTGGACAATCTAAAAATTGGACTTTTTATTCACAAAAATATTTAATTTTTTGTATAATGGAAGCCAAAAAAGTCAGACTTTCAAAACATCTAAACACCGGTTCAATACAAGGCAGCACGAGCCAAAGAACTATGGAGCCTTGGCGGTTCCAGGTTAGGAACCTAGAACTTAAATTTTCATTGGAGATGCATGTTTTGGATTTCTAAGCCCAAACATGGTGGGGTAATATAGTTGTTTTGCCGGAGTAAAATGATGATTCCATCCCCTATTGAGGGTTAGCGACCCGAAACTCATTTACATTATTTAGTTAGTGCCAGTTAAGTGACTAAATTAAAATATTTTATTTCTTTCAGGTCAAAATCCAAAACTAATACAATTTCAATTTTTTTAATATTATTTTAATAAGTACTTCATCATTATCATCATTAGAGTTTTTATTTCTAATTATTTGAAGTCGTCTATACAAATCCTGGTTCATCATTTTATTCTAGGTCATACTTTTAGTGAGATCATAAACCCCAATATCTTTTCCCACTACTTTTAACTATGTCCTTTTCGGCTTATCCTTTTTAACTTGCTATTTGAACATACTCACACCTCCTACTATGCATTGTGCTGAGTTTGTGTTGTATATGGCCAACTTACCTAAGTTTATTTATTTCCTCTTATCTCTTATTGGAGCTACCTATAAGTTCTTTTTAATGTACTTATTTCGAATTCTATCCTTTCTTGTCTTGCCACTCATTCATCTCAATATTCTGATTTTAGCTATATTTATCCTGTGGGTATGATATTTCTTGACCGCCTAATATTATTTTTCATAAGTATTTATAAATATATAAATAGGTTGATTTGACTAAGTTGACAATTTTTTTGAATAATTTAACCAATTTTATATTAGAAAAAATTGCATAAAACCCTCCAAAATGGACTTTCTAATCAATTTACCCCACTTAACTTTTCCTAACAACTCGCCCTCTAAAAATCATGTTTCCTAGCAAATATCCCGTATAAAAAAAATTCATTTTTTTTTACAAAAATACCCTTCTTGTACATAAAAAATTATTTTCGACATACCACCACTTCAAAACGCCATACTGTCTATTTCTCCAATAGCATAATCTCAAACTGCCACAATGAAATGCCAGACCGCCCATTCGAGCGCTCTATAGTTGGTGCCTTCAGTAAAGAGCTCCATGTTTGGAACTCCTCCTTCCTTTTGCTATTATGCTATTATTTGTCTGTTTCTTTGGATATTTAGTAGTCATCATTGTGAGGAGCAGCATCCATAGGAAGAGAACCTACCACTTTTGTGTTGGCAAAGTCTCACAATATTGGATTCTCCAAGCCATAGATATGGATGTGGCCTTCAAAAGGGGAATCACCATCTCAAAACTAGAAGGGATCCAATGGTTTGGGTATCCACATAAGTGAAAACGGTGGTTCATTTCCTATTGATAAGTACAAAAGTCTCAATACTAGTAAGTGATCTAAAAAATGCCTATTCGACTTCAAATAGCTGAGCTGGATCGTAATAAGGAGGTAGACGATTTCAGATAGAAAATCCCCAGGTCTTCCCAATTTTTTTTATGTTTTTTTTTTTTTTTAATCTCTTTACAAACAGTAACTTGGTCCAACTCGGAAAATCATCAAAATTGGACCCTTGCAGAGCTAGGGCTTGATTATCGATTTGTAGACATCAAAGCTGATAACTAAATCATTAATGTAGAGTGAAGTTAGCTAGTACGGAAAAAGAAAAATAGAAGGTCTTTAACAAACCTATATTTTTGAAAATAATAATAATAATAATAATAAGTGGGACCAGATAGACGAGTTCTCTGAAATAACCGACAAGTTTTTTCAAGGAACCATCAATTCGTATCAAGAACCAGCAGGTTCTTGATATATTGGGACTAAATCGGATCCCAATTTTTTATCCAAATCAAATGATTCTGATCCAAATCTAAAACTTTTTTGAACCCTGTTCCAAATAAACATATAATTTGAATTTTTATTAGCATCATGACAGTTAGGTACGAGGGAAGGGCATAATTTTGGATGGGCATCGTCGTCAATTGTTTTTACCGGTGAACATTGGCATTACGGTCAGGCTGATTTATTAGAAAAAAGAATTTGACAACAAAAAGAAAAAGGAATAAAAGAATGAGAAAAGTTTATATAGAGCTGAGGCTCTAAACCATCAAATTGGAACCTACCTCAAAATTTTCACTAGAAGAGGTTGTTTTGATGCCCAAATATCCTCAAATTGATCATCTCAACATCAAGATGTATGGATATGAGAAAAAAATATGTTTGAACTTTTGAAAATAGTGTATTTTGTAACACATTTATGGCCAGTCAATTTTCAATATTTTCAAGTTTTCATAAATATGTCAATCTACATTTTTTTGAAGCTTTAAACTTTACAAGCAATAATGAAAATATATTTTAAGGCTATCACAAAGATTTTTAGTATTAACATCACATTTCTCCGATACTATTTGAAGGTTGGCTTTAATTTGATTGTTTAGAGCCTAGGCTCTATAAAAACTTTTCACCAAAGAATTAAAGGAAAAGAGAAAATGGTGCTGCAGCTACCTCCGCTGGCACAACTGATCAAAGGTTCAAAAGGCTGTCCCCACTTTAAAAAATCACACATAAATTATTTAAGTTTACATTAAAAAAGAAAATTATGAAAAAGTAGAGAGAGAAAAAAAAAGCATTTAAATTCGAAATTATAACAGAAAATAAAAAAGAAAAAAGAAGAGAGAGAGAAAAAGAAGAGAGAGAGATTCTTCTCAGATCCAAACCCCAACGTATCCGAACACACCCATGCGACAAATCCCTCTCTCTCTCTCTCTTACCCTGTCACCCAGTCTTTCTCTCTCTCTCTCTCTAACCCTCTCACTCCATTCTTTCTCTCTCTCTAACTCTCTCACCCCGTTCTCTCTCTTTTTCTCTCTCTCTCTAACCCTCTCACGCCATTCTTACTGTCTCTCTCTCGCTCTAACCCTCTCACGCCATTCTTTCTCTCCCTCTCTCTCTCTAACCCTCTCACCCCACTCTCTCTCTCTCTGATATTTTCCCATTGGCCCCCTTCTCTCTCACATTAGATTGTTCACTAGTGGCACTTTTTCAGATTCTTTCTCTTCTCTTTCTCTCTGTGCTTTTTTTCAGATTTTCATCTCCCCAGCATTTCCAGATTTCGACATTATCTTCATATATTCCTCATTTTCATACCCGCTGTCTCTTTTTGTGTAGCAATTATCTCCCCCCAATTTCTGTGTTTTCCTCATTTCTGGGCCTCCCTCAATCAAAGAAAACCGGAGAGTGAAATAGTTCCCAATTTAGAGAGAAAGTGGAAAAGGAGGAGAGAGAATGAAATTTAAGGGGGTGGGGTGGAAGGTTAGGAGCTGGAGATCAGTGGTTCCATTTCGACTTAGAAAGAGATTCAGATCAGGTTTCAGGAAGGTCTCCTCTTCTTCTTCTTCTCCATCTCTTAGCAATGGCAACGGAAAAGGAAATGGCTTCTCCTCCTCCTCCTCTTCTTCTTCTTCACCTGTTTACTTGAATGTTTATGACCTCACCCCATCTAACGGCTACATTTACTGGTTTGGACTTGGGGTCTTCCACTCTGGAGTCGAAGGTCAGTCCTCTTCAGATCTATAGGCCCCCCCTCTCTCTCTCTTTCTTTCTCTTTCTCTCTCTAGATTTATCCTTCTGTGTACTTCTTGGGTGGTTCTTTTCTCTTTCTTTTTCTTTTTTTTTAAGAATGTGGTTTGCATGAAATGATGCCCTGGGAACATTTGTGATTATATTTTCTGGAATTATTTTGTGGAAATTTCAGTACTGAATCACTATGGTTCATTAGTTTTCTTGTGTTTCTTGTGGGAAATTAGTACGCTTAAAATATAGGTTCATTTAGATTAATGGGGGATATGGTGTTTCAGTATCCTTATTGTGTGTATGTTAGAGAGAGAGAGCATTAGCAAATTTAGTGGTTTTCTTTCAGGCTATGAGAAGAGCGAAAATGGTGACATTGACTCTAATCCTAGCTATTTAGGGCAATTTTGGTGGATTTGGATAATTTATGTTAATTAAGGGAAGTTCAGTGATTATTTTATATTTTTAAAGCTCCCCTCCATTATTGTATTCAGGTTCCTGCTATTTGCTTCTTTTTACTATTTGTTTCTTGTTGCGAGGCAAAAGATTTTGATAAATTCCACTAAGCAAACTCATGGTCCAGGAAGTGGAAAAACCATAGGTTACTACTTTACCGTGTTTGTTTTACTATTTTTATATTAAAAATTAGAATAAAGCTGGAAGGTTATTTTTTCTATAGGTAAAATTTGTCTTTGTTCACATCATTTTTGTCACAGTCTCTCCGGCTCTTAGGAATGGAGTTAAATTTAAATTTTTGTTCTTTTAGAACATCAGGGGCATATCTCTCTCTCTCTCTTTGAGAACATAATAGGCCTTTCTCTCTCTCTCTTTGAGAACATAATAGGCCTTTCTCTCTCTCTCTTTTAGAGCAAGAGAGAGAAAGGGAGAGAGATACCTGCAGGTGGTCTGTAAGTATCACTTTGATTCTACTGCACCTAAAAGAATTCCTGGGCTCTGTATCATTCAGAGAGCGAGAGAGAGAGAGAGAGAGAGAGGGATTACTTTTTCTGTAGTTTTTATTTATTTTCTTGTAGAATTATTTGAAACCAATGAAAGAGTTCTTTTCTCTTGTTTATTTCGTTATTAATAACAGTGGGTTTTCTTCTTTTTTTTTCTTTTTATAGAGAGAGAGAGAGTAGAACAGTACTGAAATTTACTTTGCCATAGTGATCTAAAATCTAGTGAAACCATTTGGGATGTTGACATTACAGTCCATGGAGTGGAGTATGCGTTTGGTGCACACGATTATCCATCAAGTGGGGTATTTGAGGTGGAGCCAAAGCAGTGCCAAGGGTTCAAGTTTAGGAAGTCGGTGTTCATGGGTAACACCTCCATGAATCCAATTCAAGTGAGAGAATTCATGGAGAAACACGCTTCAAACTACAATGGCAATACTTACCACCTCATTGTAAAGAACTGCAACCATTTCTGCAAGGATGTCTGCTTCAGGCTCACTGGAAACGCAATCCCTCCTTGGGTTAACCGATTGGCTCAAATTGGTAAGGCCTCTCTCTCTCTCTCTCTCTCTCTCTCTCTCCTCTAAGTTTGCTCAAATTTCAAATGTTGGGGCGTTGTTTTATTGGTCAAGCCTCTGATTTGGGTCTGTTTATTTGTTGCAGAAGCTAATTTAGTGTGTGAGAGAGAGTGAAAGTGTACTGATCCATTGCTTTTGAGACTGAAGTTGGTTTTCTTGCAGGTTTGAGGTGCAATTGGTTGTTGCCAGCAGGGCTCCGGGTCTCAGATGAGTCAAAGGAGGGTGATGTTGCAGAGGAGAAGAGAAGATTGAAATGTGGTCTTAGCAGTAGGCTTTCATTCATTACTAGCAGGCCCGCATGCCTCTTCCTCCCTTCCCCAATCAAGAAGAATGGGCTTAAACTTCAGTTCAAAGGATTGAACACATTAGAGGATAGGTGAATCTCTCTCTCTAAAAAATTCAGCGAAATGGGTTTTTCCGGGGGATGGTGGCAACATTTTACTTTGTATCCATGCTTGCTTAGCTTGAGGAACCACGATCAATGCAATGGGTTTCCATGAAAATTATGGAAACATTGTATTATGTCTCTGTATTCCTGAAGAAAGTGACTACGAGCATTTATTTTTTCTCAATATTGGAAGCATATTTCACATTCAACATTAATCAACGAAGTCAGAGAGAGAGAGAGAGAGAGAGAGAGCACTTCCTGAATATATATGGAACAAGCTGATACAAGTAAAAGATGAAATCACTATCTGTAATTCATAGTACAACAAACCAAGAAATTCGGATTAAAATAAACTACATTGTCTACATGACAACCATCTGGACAGCTTTTCTTGCAAAATATTTTTTTTTCATAATTATTATGAAGTATGTGAAGTTGTTATCGGTCAAGTAGGCAGCCGATTGATGTGAAACTGTTATTGAGCACATTAAACATCTTTTATCATGTTGCATCGACCTGCTATTGTCCGGAAATCCTCAAAGCTCAGCTGTAAAGTTAAGATCAAATGTATGGATTTCAATAAACTAAATTCATTAAGAAAAGACATAAGTCAATTATTCCTTGAAAAGCTGAAAAGTAAGTGGTGATATCAAAGCAAATCAAATGCGACTTTGGCTCTTTATATATCTTGAAAAGCAGTTGGGTTGTTGGGAAGTTGGTTGAATCATTATCATCATCATTATCCAAGTCTTATTCCAATTAATTAAGGTTGTTTGAATAGCAAAAAGAAAGTATCATCCCAATTAATTAGGGTTGTTTGAATAGCAAAAAGAAAATCTTATCCCAATTAATTGGGGTTGTTTGAATAGCAAAAAGAAATCACTCAAGAATGTACCTCTTTATTTTGTGAAAATAAGATGAATCCATTCATATATCTAAGGGAAAAGTTTATATATGGTTGCAACCTTAAAATGTAGAATCACATATGCACCTCAAAAATCTATCAGAAATGTTATTTTAACATTGAAAAAACCCTCTAATCAATCATCTCGACATTGAGATGTATGGATATGAAAAAAAAAAGTTTTTGAGTCCCAGAAATAGTGCATCTTGCAACACATTATCTAGACCGTCCATTTTCAAGATTTTCATATATTTATAGATCTACTTGATTTTAACCATTTTTGGAATTTAAAATTTACTAATTAGGTATGAAAATAGATTTTAAGATAATGATAAAATTTTAAGGTGTACCTTAATTGGATTGTTTAAGGTTGCAACCTTATAGAAACCGCACCCTATATCATGGAGAAATGTGTTCAGTGTATATAAGTATTTTTGACATTTCTAAAAGTTTGAGCATTATAGCTAGTAAATAGCCACAAAATAAGCTTCTAGAATTGCAAGTAAAGAAACAATCAAAGAAATCAATAGAGTTGTTCTTTTTCGCATAAAGGGCATTTTCATGTGTTACCATATTTATTTGAAAAGAAAGGGGAATATAATCATAACACCGCTTTTACTTACCATTCAAAAAAAAAACAGAACGAAAAAAGGGGAACACAAATGCAGATTCCAGTATATGGACTCATTTTAAGTGTTAGCAAATTCATTCCCACTTAAATAAAGGGAATATGTTTTTGTTTCTTCTGTATAAAAACTAACCATTAAAAAAGAACAGAGAAGCAATAATGTCAAAAAAAGAACAGAGAAGCAATAATCTCACCTTTCCATCTCTATCAGTGTCGAAGGCATAAACCATATCGCTTAGCTCCTTGTCTGTCCATTGAAAGTCATGAGAAGCTGCAACCCTCTCCAAGTCTCGGACAGTAATCCCCCCTTTGCCTGATTCTGCATGCATGGGATATTGCCCTTAGTTTTACAACAAAATAGGCACAAGGAATATAGATTACCCAAAAAGACAAGAAGAAGGCCTAACAGGGAGTATATTACAACCATTGCGGAAAACTGTAGTCCACTAGGAACATGACTGTTCAATGAAATGATAGAAGGTGATGATGGTAGTGTTGGACCCAAATGCATAAGATGTTGCTATGTGCAGGATATGATTACGTAACCACCCACCTCAAGAATGTAATTTGACTAACATAAACAACTAGGTCATTATCAGTAATATGCACTTTGCCCAGTGAGAGAGACGAGTAGGGGTGGCAACAGGCCGGAGAGACTTAGACTGAGAGAGAGAAAGAGAGAGAGAGAGAGGTGGCAACAGGCCAGCCCTGGCCCTAGTTCCTACAAGGCCAGCCAGAGTCCGGACCACAGTGAAGGGGCCATAGCCCAGGCCATGTTAGAGGGCCAGGCCAGGCCAAATACAATAAAATTAAACAAAATTAAATTTCATTCAGTAAGTACTTTCAGGAAACAAGCTTGGGTCAAGACGGTATAGGCTAGGTTTTCATAGCCCAACGACTCAAGTTCCATTCCTATGTAACCTTGTCCAAAAAAAAAGTGTTGGGGGCTGAATTGGGCTGGCCTCGTCACGGACTTAGCCCAGGCCCTGTCATTCACCCATGGTGGCCCGGCCGACCGGGCTGGGGCGTGCCAACCGGCTGGTGCCAGACCACATATATATATATATATATATATATATATATATATATATATATATATATATATATATATATATATAAGTCTTCCCTATGCCTAGAGGCGAAAATGAACAATTAGATAGTGTTTCATTTTTCTTTTTTTTCTACAAATCGGAATAATATAAAATTTGGAGCGTGTGTACATCTTAGTGAGGCGCATGTAATAAAAATATAAACAAAATAATTCACGAAAAAAAATAGTCCAAAGTACCCCCGAAACTTTTCGGGAGTATTTTGATCAATTTTTTCATGTAAAATATTTTTTCTATATTTTTCATTGATTCGCCTATGTTTGATGAACACACACTCCAAATTTCAAATCATTCCAATTTATAGGAAAAAAAAATGAAAAATGAAACACTACCGGACAATCGTGACCGTACAATGAACTTTGGACGGTGATGAGGGTAGGCGAAATCACTGTTTATTTTCACCTATAGGTGTTTTGTTGTATCTTCCTATATATATATATATATATATATATATATATATATATATATATAGAGAGAGAGAGAGAGAGAGAGAGAGAGAGAGAGTACCATCTATAGTGAAAAAGTAACCAACTAATTCATCCTCAGTAATTTGTACTCTGCTCCTGTTCTGCACAAACAATGAATAAACAGACCATATTGTCTTGAGAAGAGATTGCGATTTGGCAAAGAGGGGCTTCTAATGGGACAAAAGAAGGCAAAACCAAGATGTAACAGAGATCGACTCTCTCACCTCTGTTCTTTTCCTTCTCCTTCCACTATGTGTATGCTTTGGAGTATCTTTTTTGCATCCATGGATATTGTCAGCCATAACTGTTTCTAGTTTTTGCTGGGAACCACTATCTGTTGCATTGGAACTCACTTGAATGCCTCCTAATGAGAGAGCAATTGCCTGTGTATGAATTCAAGTGAACTGCAAATATGACTAGGAATCATCAAAGCTCTAATTGAAAAGCTCAAAAGCAGAAAAAGGAATATCATAATCCAATAGGAGGTTTTGATACACAATACATGTAGTCAGGATAAATCATAATCTGTCGATATACAGTACAAGGTACTCCAAGGCTTGTGAGCTAAGGATATATCAATGGATCCATTAGGCTCTGAGGTATGGTACGTGGTGCACCAAAGCTAAAGCGACTATCTGTTTCTACTAATGGATGGTTGGATATTAACTCCCATAGAACCTGGGTGCAGTTTATCTCCAGCCATTCATCAGTGGAAACAGATGGTGGATGTAGCCTTGAGTACCATATACCTTGCCATTGCCCATTGCACCATGAAAGATAAACATTCCCAGGAAAAATTAACGCAATTGGAGACGGGAATTTTGGAAATGTAATTATTGTGATAGAAGTATCTATGGCAACCCACCTGCTGCAAAGCATCGTCATCATCTAAGTTACCTTGAACATCTCTTCGAGACCGTACTTTCTTTTGGGGTTTTTGAGCCTTACGAGAACTCATCTTCATTACCTGAAACATAAAAAAAATCTCTATTTCAAGGTTGTAACTAATAACAGAAACTACAGAAGGCGCAGCAGACATGCAAGAACTATTCTTATGGGTCAACTTTGCAGAAGCCCAAATATCACTTAACTCCCAAAAACCAGCTCAAATATATCTAACAGCAGCAATACAAACTTTATAAGTTTCATGATATCAAGGTGTGGAAGCCTCAGATTAGGTGAGGAAACCCTTTTACAGGTGTTTCTTAGGCAGAATACGGCAAGAAAAACCAAGTCTCAATATGAAGTGAAGAAAACGCGGTCAACCCAGTCATATGCCATAACAAGATCAGCAACGAAAAAGATACTCATCCATCTCCCAGACAACCAAAGGCTCCATGATCCACCATAACCCCAAACAAGGCCCATCCATCCTTCATATGAACCTGCTTAGAAGTGATTGATGTTAGATGCATGGATTCCTTATTTCTAATAAGTATGAAGGGCCTCTTGATAGTTTTGTATGGCTTCTGACCAGCCATTTGGCCCGACACAGATTCCCTATTTCTAATAAGTATGAAGGGCCTCTTGATAGTTTTGTATGGCTTCTGACCAGCAATTTGGCCTGGTATCCCAATGTCAAACCACACTCAAAAAGACTTAAGGGCTAAGAGAATTAGAAATGACATCAAAATTCAACAGCTCCTGTTCATGTATCCTCTCCTTAGGTGAAGCCCTGCCCCAATTCCTCGTGGTATGATTTGTCAGGCCATCTCAATCTATCTTGTGAGTTCTTAAGGACAAAAACGCTAGTCAGGTGAAATTAGTTCTACCCAGTGGTTTAAAAATCGGCGAGTCACAACGGACTCGCCCAAGTCAACACGGGAATCGGTGACCCCGTGCCGATTTTTGTATAAAACCGGGAATCGCCCGGTTCTAGAGTAGAATCACCAGTTCTGAGCAGTGAACCACCCTCATGATGTCATAAACCAGCAGTTCTCGCCAGTATGACATTACAAGATCTGTTGTGGCTGACATCACCATGCTCCGCACGTGTGAATACATCTCGCATGTGTCGTACATGTGAATACATCTCGCATGCGTCGCGCGTGTGCAAAAATCTTATGTGCACCGCACATGGTTCCCATCCCAGCATATCATTTGGAAGAGCTGATGGTTCAATTGTTTATATACTCAAGGTCTGTCTCACCTTTCTTCGATGTGGGACAATTCTCAATGCCCAATGTTGAGATGTTAAATCAATATATTGATTCATTATAACGTAATATGCTAAATGTGGTGCAGCGGGGAGTTGGTTATCACGTTGGATTTCTATACAAGAGGTCTCAGGTTTGAACCTCCATGGCATTAACTTTTTTCCTTTTTGTCAAATATCATAAAAAATAGTTTTTCTGTTGTCAAATAATGTCACAAAAAAATTATGTTTTACTTTTGTGTTTTATTTTTGTCTTAAATAATATCATAAAAAGTAATATCAAGAAAGAAAATAATGTCATAAAAAAAAATAAAGTGGAAGAAAATAATGTCATAAAAAAAGGAAAACAAACATTCTATTTTTATCTTCTAAAAAAAATATCAGGCCAATAATAATATCATCAAAAAAATAAAAGGAAAAAAAATAATATAAATGAAGAAAATAATGTCATGAAAAAAAATAAAGAGGAAGAAAATAATGTCATAAAAAAAAGAAAAAAAAAATTTATTTTAATCTTCCAAAAAAAATAAAAGGAAAATAATAATATCATCAAAAAAATAAAAGAAAAAAATTAAAATAAAAGATAATACAACAAGCATTTCTTGTCAAAAAACAATTTATCTTCTAAAAAAAATAAAATGAAGAAAATAATGTCATCAAAAAAATAAAAAGAAAAAATAAAATAAAAGATAATACAATAATTCGAGATTTTAGTGGCCATTTTTTCATCAATTTAATCCATACTTTATTGTAGTCCATGTATGATTATATATTTTATCAATGATGATTCTATGATTTTTCTTTTATGTAATGCAAATTTAATGGTTAACATAAGTTCAAACAAGGAAAGAACATCTCAATATTCGCAAATTGATGAAAAAAAATGAAATGATAATGTAGTACCCCTATTTCTTATTGGATTCCTAAAAAACAACATTTACAATGCATTTTAATAATTTTTTTGGATTTTTTTTAAGTCTTAATCCAACCGATTCGGCCGATTCTTGATCCAGATCGCCGATTCACCGATCCGGGTGGGTTTTTGAGGTGCCCAATCCGGGTCACCGATCCGTTTTTTAAACCACTGGTTCTACCAATTTACACTAAAACAGCAAAACTATGCCCTTGAAACTACCTATGGATCATCATAACCCGAGCACCATCTTGCCACCAAGTCGAGAAATCCACATGAGCAGAAACATAAAGGGTGAGGTTGGTTCTGACATTTTCAAGGATTTAAGCAAATATTAAGGTCATATGACATGGAATCCAAGATCTGAAACCAGTGAGGCTGAGGAAAGGGGAAGGCCTTAAATGGATCTGGTTGATCTGACTGAAGCATTAATCTAAGAGAATGAGTCCCCCTCAAAGAGAAAGATTAAGCATTATCCTCGATAAAATTTGAGGGAGCTGCCATCCATGCAAAGTCACAAAAATAGCTAAAAGCTTGAAATAGTCAATAATAATCAGTATGTTTGAAGGACCATAACTCCACCACATGAATTGCAATCTAAACTCTTCCAGAGACAAGCACACATTTCAGTCATTGAAGGATGACATATATTTCATGCTCTAGGTAGGCAAAGCTTCCAATACTAAAAACGACATAGGCATGCATTAAACGATGTAAAAGATGAGAAAAATGGAAAATTAGTACTGAGATAGATTGGTGCAAGAAGGAACTAAGGAATAAATTTTGAGAGCGAAAGGATTTAAGAGCAGGAGTGGCCCTAATTACAAGGTTTGTGCAACCAATAAATAACATAACAATCATAGAGAACCTCTGCAAACCCAGCCCCAATAATAGTTTTTTGGGCGGAACCCATGCATTGGTATCCACACCATCTCATTTTCTTTGTACTTCTTTTAGTTAATATAGAGTTAACATATTCAAAAAAAAAAGTCAAACAACATACAAGTATATTCAACCCAAAAATAGTGAAGGATTCTAGAAATATTGGAAAGTATGAAAGCCCATAAATATCTCAAGATAAAATAGATGATCTGTCTCAGAAAGCACAAGTCATCATCATCATCATCATGGCCTTTTCCCAATTAATTGGAGTCAGATACATGAATCCTAGTCCGTCATTCTGCTCTATTAAAGGTCATACCCTCAATGAGGCCAAAAGTCCCCATATCTTTTCGAACTCCTTTCAACCATGTCATTTTAGGCCTATCCCTTACCCTTTTCAATCCTTCCACTTGAACTAACTCACACCTTCTAATAGGTGTTGTACTGAGTGGGCACCATACATGACTAGCCCAAGTCTACTCTCTCATCTTATTTCCTATTCATGCCACTCTTAAATTTTTCTGGATGGATTCATTTCGAATTCTATCCCTTCTTAGCTTGCCACTCATCCATCTCAACATCCCAATCTCTGCTACACTTATTTTATGGGTATATTAAATTTTTTGTCCACCCAACATTCTACCCCATAGAGCAAAGCTGGTCTTATAGCTATCCTTTAGAACTTGCCGTTCAGCTTCATTAGTATGCAGCAATCACATAAAATTCCATTTGCACATATCCACTTCGCCCACCCAGCTTTAATTCTATGTACGAGATCTTCCTCAATCTCTCCATCTTCCTGGATTATCGATCCAAGATATTAAAAGTGCGATCCTTTTTGTACTTCTTGGCCATCAATCTTAACTACTTCCCCTTCTCTACTCCTATTATTACTAAACTTGCATTCCATATATTCTGTTTTAGTCCAACTAAATTAAGATCAGGAAGCACAAGTATGATTCTTAAATTAAGATCATAGGATTCGTAAATTAAGATCCCACCAACCCTCATTTCTTGCAGTAACATTCAAAACAAAAAGGGTGTCGTTTGTATAGAGCCGAGGCTCTAAATAATCAAATTAGAGCCCACCTTCAAATAGTGTCGAGAAATGTGGTTTCAATACTGAAAATTTTTGTGATAGCCTTAAAATATATTTTCATCTTTAATTATAAAATGTAAAGCTTCAAAAATTGTGTAAATCGAGCAGATCTATGAAAACTTGAAAATCTTGCAAAATTGACAATCCAAAAATGCGTTACAACATGCACTAGTTCCAAAACTTAAAATCCTTTTTTTTCTCATGTCCATGCATCTTGATGTCAAGATAATCCATTTGAGGATATTTGTGCATCAAAACAACCTTTTCTAGTGAAATTTTTGAGGTCGACTTAAATTCGATTGTTTAGAGCCTCAGCTCTAATATAAACTTTTCCAAACAAAAATATTGCAAGCTTTATAGAGAAATTGTGTGGATAAAAAACTCAACGCTCCTCGATGTTCAAACTATCATATTCCACAAGAAAATTAGTTAAGGATCCTAGATATCTAAATTAGTAGAAAACTTTGGGAAGCATGAAAGGCCATCAAAATATATCCAAATAAAAAATCCCATTAAACATTTCCAAATAAAATAGATGTCCTCCGTCTAAGGGAGCACATGCTTAGATTCCTAAACTAAGATCCTACCAACCCTCTAGCAGTAACATTCAAAACAAAAACATTTCGAACATCATAGAGAAATAAGGTGGACAACAAGCTTACTGCTCTTGACCTCAACCAGAAACTCCAAGGATGCCCCCCACCATGTTTTATTTTCAATTTTGAATCCAGGCACTCCTCATTAAGCCCATTTTTCCATGCCCCTCAAGTTAGTCTCAAAAACCGAAGCCTTATACCACATCTCACTCCATTCTGAATAAGACTCAAACTGCTAACTTCTAAGGAATTAAGCCCCAAAATAAGAACTACATGCTATTATTAACTATGACCCTAATCTAACTAAACAACAAGCTCTTGACATCATATCCTAATTGGCCATGCCTCAGACCCTAGTCCCTAATAAATGTCACAAAGCTAGGATATAAAGAAAAGTCATCCCCACCCCTTAAATTCAACCACTCTGAACACATTAGACATACCCTAATGCCAAGACCCAAACATGGTCACCCATGATTCTACTCAATAACAAATGATAGAGAAGGGTGGAGAATTCACCAACAATAGAAGTAAATGGCCAGACAACATATTCGCTGTTCTACAATCTCTTTCTCTCACACCATTAACAATACCCAAAGCAAATAAATAATAAAAACTGAAACCAGTAAAATGTTTTCACCATTGGATGAGCAACCAGTCATGGTCTTCAATGGTTACCCACATCTTTATCTTAAACTTTCTTTAATATCAGATACCCCTGATTGAGAAATAACAAAATAATTGATCACTCCTCACAAATTTCAATGAATCCCACATCAAAAATCAATTGAACTTCAAAATTGAACACCAAAACCTCATCCGTATTTATCCAAACCCCATAAAAAAAGGTCACCATACAACAATATAAAATAAAGGCCTTAAAACATCCTTTCCATTGTGGATAACCCAAAAAAATAAGCCCAAATAATAAGAAATTAAACCCAATAAATACTCATTCGTAATAAATTAGCAAAAAATAAGAGAAATGCAAAATAAAACACTGAATACATTTGCTGATTAAAAAACTTACACAGTTATCTTCATCAAAATCATGGTCATCATCGTCGTCATCATCATCATCATCATCAGTAGAATTCTCAGAGGGAATGTAGTCATCGTCCTTATGACTCGTTTTGATGGGGGCCCTCTTTTTAACATTTTTCTTGGGCTGGGTTTTAGAGAGAGAAGAAGCAAGGTTTTTCAGGCCTAGAGACTCCAACCTGGCTCTGTTCTCCTGTATTCTGATGAGCCTCTGCTTCTCGTACTCTGTAATCACTTCTTCTCCATCGCTACCTACTTCTTTAGAAGCCATGACTCTCTCTTTCTAAACTCTGGTATTCCAGTGCTATCTATTCATTTCCCTTTCTTGATTAAGATTTTTGGAAAATTACGTCCGTACTATATTCAAATCTGAGCATGTCTATTAGGGAAAAGTTAATATATAAGGTCGCAAGTAGAATCACAGATGCATTTCAAAAAAACTATCGGAAAGGCGGTTATAATGTTGGAAAAGATCTTCTAGACATCAGATGTATGAATATTAAAAAAAAATAAAAATTCAATCCCAAAGCAACACATTATTTAGACCGTGAATTTTTAAGACAATACATTATCTAGACCGTCTATTTTTTAAATTTTCATATATTTATACATCTACTTGATTTTTATTATTTTTGGAGATTAAATTTTTCTAATTAGATATGAAAATAGTTTTTAAGATAATCTTAAAAAAAATTACAATAAAATTACATGATAAAATTTGAAGGTACGCATTATTTAAGATTGCAATGTTATAGAAACTGCACCCTTGCTATTATGCTCCCCAAAAAATTTGTTTAAAGAATATTTTAATAGTCTAAAAATTTGGGGACCACGTAAAAATAAGGGAAAATTTGCAGGAAACAGTTTTTATAAGGATGCAACTTTATAATGTAGAACTACGGATACACCTCAAAAATCCATTGGAAAAAAATAGTTCTAATGTTGAAAAACCCTTTGATTAATCATCTCGACATCGAGATGTATGACCATAAAAAATAAAACGATTTTAACTCTAAAAAATAGTGCATGTTACAACATATTATCTACACCGTCCATTTTCAAGATTTTCATTTGTTTAGAGATCTACTTGATTTTAACCATTTTTAAAATTTAAAATTTCATAATTAGATATAAAAATAGATTTTGAGATAATCTTAAAAACATTTTACATCAAAATTATATACCATGATAAAATTTGAAGTTGCACCTTACCTCTACAGCTACAGATGCATCCGTATGCCAACTGCACCCTTACAAAAAATAAACTCTGTACTTTCTTAAACCTTATTCCTACTTTTTTTTTTCTTCAATTTTTGGGTTGTTGTGACCCAAAATAGTCGTCACGATAGACTCAATACCATGATGGTTATGGCCTTTTGGGGTATGATGGCACTTAAACTCCTATGATGGTTTTTAAGAGGATCACGGTACTTAGACTAATACCATCTTTTTTTCTAGTTTCCTACACAAATTTTATGGAACAAGCACATAGCACGTATAGCCAACTACTTTAAAATAACTTACAGTGGTTTTGATCTTCAAGAGTCTCTCGTATGGTGTGATGAATCCCAATTTTGGTTGAGATAGCCGATTAATGATGTGGGTCATTGTCTTCATACACTCACCCCAAAATCTGCCAAGCACATTTTTAGCATGCAACATACTTTTGCATGTTTCAGCATGATGCCGATTCTTTCGTTTGGCTACTCCATTCTACTGTGGGTGTGGGGACAGGTTAGCTGGCGTCGAATGCCATCCTTTCTTAGGTTGGCTGAGAAGATGTGTACTCTCCTCCATTGTCAGTGCATAGACACCGAATCTTCTGGCCAATCTCCCCTAGGACTTTTGTTCGGAATTCCTTGAACTTTTCAACGACCTTTGACTTTTTCCTTCATTAGGTGTACCCACATGCACCTTAAATGGTCATTGATGAAAGTAAGCGTATACCTCATGCCT
The DNA here is from genome assembly GCF_054954075.1 of Amborella trichopoda. Classification (NCBI taxonomy): domain Eukaryota; kingdom Viridiplantae; phylum Streptophyta; class Magnoliopsida; order Amborellales; family Amborellaceae; genus Amborella; species Amborella trichopoda. Next base: position 5,090,283 of record NC_142348.1, read on the forward strand.
CTAACCGAGTGTTACTTTATTGGGCCAAATACATTTAAGTGAATAATCTCCAACGGCCTTTTAGATTAGTAGTTTGATTCAGTGTATGGCTGTTGATGAGCCTTGCCAAATTGGCAACCCATACACACATCATATGTTTGGACTTTAGTAGAGGAAGTCCCCTTACTATTGATCGATCCATCATAAACTTTAACCAGTTGAAGCTCATGTGCCCTAGACGAGCATGTCAGAGATCAGCAGTTTCACTTCTTCAAGCCTTTTGTAGATAAGATGACTCTACTGACACTACGTAGATAGAGTCTAATCATTGGCCCTCCATAATCAGCTGGTCTGGAAACTTCAGGCTTCAATGTACTTTGACATCATTTGAGCCAAACACAATGAAGTTGCCAGTTGTTGTTAGTTGTGATACTGTAACAATCCTAAACTTCAAAAAAAAAAAACTTTTTACTTTTGATGGTCCATACAAATAATTTGGTCCTTAGGGACCATCAATTTTTTTGCTCTTTTTACCACCTTCTAAACACCAGAGGTGGGTTAATAATATATTATAATAATACATTTTTTGTGTTTAAAAAGAGGAGAATGAGTTGGATTATCTCTCTGCAAAAACACTCTCTCTTACGCCCCTCCCTCTCAGTAACCTTGAGCCTGTGAATTAAAGAACGTAGTGAACTCCTTCTCTCTAGCCGAATTTTAACGAAAGTTCCCTCTCAAATATTATAGGTAAATGATCTCATTATCCTGAAAAAATAATATGTTCACCATTTTTATACAGTAAATTTATGCGCATATGGTATCATTTTTTTTCTGTTAAAATTATTATTTTTGTTTATTAGAAATTTAGACATTGTAAATTATTAAAAATAAAATTTCTTCCTATTATTATGGCTTTTAGACACTGTGAAATTTATGTGTAAGTGATGTCATTTCTGGTAAAATCATTATGTGAAAAAATTGATATTTCTACAATTAATTATAATACTGCCAATATTGTGAGATTTACGCATTTTTGCATTTAATTGTATTTTTGTTTGTCTATGAACTTTAGATACTATAAGTTTTACCTATTCTTGTAAAATTATTAAGTATAAAATTACATTCCATAAAATTGTGATATTTATGTGTTTAACCTTGGATTTCTATAAAAGCTCTTAAATTGATAATCGACTGCCTATTGGATTCCATTTCAAATATACATGTTCGATCTGCTACCTTTCTGCAATTTTTATCCAAATTGTTTGATTGGATACTTACAAATATTTCAATGAAAGTAATTGTTTAAATTGCTTCAAGTGAATTCCTGTTAATGAATTCAATGATACTTTGAATATACGATGTTGATGCTTTCTGATGTTACAGAGTTTCTGAGATAATTTAAGTATGTGTGGACCTATCCGAGACACCGATAGGGCCGCTGGTGAGGTACGTTTGGACCTACAGGGATTGTTTGGACCTATCCGGTTATGCCGCTAGGGACTATTTGGACTCATCAGGACGTCGGTGAGGTATGTTTGGACCTGCATGGATTGTTTGGACCTATCTGGTTACGTCGGTAGGGACTATTTGGACTCATCTGGGATGTCGATGAGGTATGTTTGAACCTGCAAGGATTGTTTAGACTCATCCAGGATGCTAGTGGGGTATATAGGTGACCTACTTGGGACGCCAGTAGGGTATTTTGTGAAATCTTTTGAGTTATGAATTGCTATTAAAATATTTATATACATTTCAATCATTTGGATTATGTTTAATTGTGCATTTCTGAAAGTGAAATTGTTATCTATAAATGCTTTTTGGCTCGCATTGTTTCTAATAGACCTCTTTTTTTTAAAATGCTTACATCTTCCGAATATGATTATTTTTGAGGACTATGATGATCACTTACTGAGTATCCAAACTCATCAAACTATGGTAAAAAATTTTCAGGGTAATTGCAGCCTCCCTAGTTGAAGGCACAACAGGACCAACTTTGGAAGATGTCATAGTTATGATGAAATTTTCTCTTTGTGACCTTTGTTCAAATTCACTATTGTAAATTTTGTTCTATCAACAGATGTATATCTAAACCTTCATGTTAATACTAGTTATGAGTAGACTTTGTACAGACTCTTAAAAATGGAAAAATATGTTTTAGTGCAATAAATGGTGAAGTAGAAAAATTTTGTTTTATTAAAGATATACTGTTACATCTCAGGGATTCCAATGTTATAAATCTTGGGGTGTGACAGATACTGACAATAAATTCTTTTTCATTCCTGGCACATGGTACACGTCCTGCAATTGGGCCTCTCTTATATTCAGTCGAGGTATACAAATAGCCTTTCTGAATGTGGGTGATCGACAACCTTGTATTATTAGCAGTAACCACGATTTTGCCTCCTTTGTATTCAGTTAGATTGAGGAACTTGGCCGTGCCTCTAGTCAAATGGTTTGAACGTCCTAAATCTACAATCCAATCTTGATTGTAATTGATGTCTTCAAAGTTGGAGACTGCGATGAGAGCTAGCTCCTCAGGTTCCTCTAATCGCCTTATCTCTGCATCAATTGATTGATAGTCGGCTAGTTCCGAACTCGCCAGTTCTGTTTCTTCGGTGACTGTGAAGGATGCATGTGTATTTGAATCTTCTTTGATCTCATCATGGTGACTTGTCATAGTCACCTTATTTTCTTCCCATCACTTACGAGCAAAATGACCCTTTTTGCCACAATTGTAGCACTTGTTGTCTCGCCGGGGTTTCCTTGGTCATCGATATTGCCTCGTCTAGCCACCCTTTGTTGGAAGCACTCATTCTTTTTGTGGGTCTTAGCAATCCCTCTTATCTTCTTTCGTGCAAAGAGCGCCTCCTCTTCGTCTTTTACATATTTGTTGTCCAATGTCGTTTGATTCGCCAGTAGACTTTCTAACTCTAGAAGGGTCGGTTGTGTCTGTCATCTTTTGATGGGCGTCATGAACCTATTGTATTCGGATCTCAAGCCCTTGATGATGATCCGAGATTACGGATCAAGTTTTGAAATCTCAAGGCACAGAGATTTCACCTTTGTAAAGCACTGGTTGATCCTCGTAGTCCCTTGTGACACCGATCCAAGCTCATTTTCCAGAAAATGGAGTCGAGCATTATTTATTTTGGCAAACAATGTGGCTAACATATCCCAGGCTTCCTTCGGAGTGTTGGCCTCTTGAATGTCGTTCAACAGTTCCTTTATAAATGATGTCTTTAGCACGAACATGGCTTTCTCGGCCTTGATGTGCCATTGTCGCAGCTCGTCGGTATTCTCTCCTGCTGGTGTGGCAATTTTGTTGCCGTTGACGACCTCACTGAGGTCTTGTCCTTGCGGATACAATTCTATGCATGAACGCCAGTCGTCATAATTGTGGTGGTTTAATTTCTCGAGCCCTCCAATCATATTCGTGAGATCTGCCATCGTGATTAGTGTGATCGGATGTCAATCCTAATACCGAGAAGCTCAGTCTCAGAATAATCAGCTTTACAATGTCTCACTACTCACTTAAGATGACCTCTAACCGAAGCCGCTCTGATACCAATTGTAGAAAAGATGCACACAATAAATTGGACTCCGAGAGAGAAACACTTATGTTTTTATTATACCCACACTTAAATGTCACTCTAAATCAATACATGCTCACACTTTCACATACATACATTCTCTAGAAACAACACACTTTATCTAAATCACATCCACCTCTCTCTTTCACATCATACATACCACTGGTACAACTCTCACCCATCATGCTTTGCAACACCACACTAAGATCTACTATTTATAGACTCAACTAACCGGTCATCCATATGGCTTACAATGGGCCACATTACAATGGGCCACATGGCAAATCACAATGTCGGTTATGGAGTGACCGTGTTGCTCTCCATACATACCACTGGTACAACTCTCACCCATCATGCTTTGCAGCACGACACTAACATCTACTATTTATAGACTCAACTAACCGGGTCATCCATATGGCTTACAATGGGCCACATGGCAAATCACAATGTCGGTTATGGAGTGACCGTGTTGCTCTCCATACATACCACTGGTACAACTCTCACCCATCATGCTTTGCAACACCACACTAAGATCTACTATTTATAGACTCAACTAACCGGTCATCCATATGGCTTACAATGGGCCACATTACAATGGGCCACATGGCAAATCACAATGTCGGTTATGGAGTGACCGTGTTGCTCTCCACACTTCGTTACCCTTCGGACTTGTAAAAATAGTTCTTCCAAGTTCGAACTAGTTGCAGATAAGCACTTGATATCCCAAAAAGAAAGCTCCCCAAGTAGTTGCATGAATGTCTCTTTCACTCATGTGAACTTGACTGCTAGCAGCGTCCCCGTAGGACGGCATCCTCCTAGCCAGTGGTTTAATTATACTTCGTATGGCCGACAATCCCGTTTTATACCACATTGCCATTCACAAGAAAATCCGCCATACGTCATGCAATGTTGTCCTTTTCACAAAGGAGTTCAGAAAGCCACTCCTCCATCTCTTCAATGTTAACTAGCCTCAAATACAACACACTTGATTGACTCCATTTGATCCTACGTGTAATACATTTTAGTGCATTTTTAAAAGGGTGCGGTTTGTATTGAGTTGAAGCTCTAAACAATCAAAGTAAAGCTCACATATAAAAAGTGGGGAGAAATGTGGGATCAATACTGGAAAATTTTAATTATATAATTTAAAGCTTCAAAAATGGTGTAGATCATGTAGATTTAAAAAAACTTGAAAATTGTTGGTAAAAAAATACATTACAAGATGCACTATATTCAAAACTTGAAATCCAATTTTTTTCTCATGTCCATGCACCATGATGTTGAGGTGGTATATTTGAGCATCAAAACCACTTCTTCTAGTGAAATTTATGAGATGGGCTCTAATTTGATTGTTTAGAGCCTCGGCTCTATATACACTCTTTATTTTTTTAGAATGGATCGTGGGTCTGCCTTAGTTGCAAGTTGATAACTATATGTGATGCCTTGCATAAGTGATTAGAAACTCCGAGAATGGAACCATGCAGGGCCAAGCCTGAATTGGCCGGTTTGAGAGGTAAAGGCTTGGGTCATGAAAGAGAAAACAACCTTAAAAGGTTTTTCTCTTTTCCTAATGGTTATATCTTTAAATCTATATTTTTTTGAGTAGATCAATAGGGAATACATGCCCTTAACCATCCAGTTGTTTTTAAATACATAAGCAAGAATGAAAACCTAGACCAATAGCTCAAGCTTAAGTAATGCCACCACTTAAGTAATGCCACCACTTCGATCTCAACCCCATTCCCACATCTCTAAATCTATACGCACATTGTTCTCAAACAAGGACGAGTTTATAATTTAGTAAACTAAGTTTGGAAACAACTTTTAAAAAAAAAAAACTTTTAAAACAATCATATTGCAAAACTTATAAAACGTTACAAAATGAGAGGCACCAATTGAATAATAAAGTAACGATAAAACTCATAGAATGCAATTTTGGGCTTGGAAAATTCATCAAACTCACCAATTCCACCTCAATAATTATAGATTAAAAAATAATAATTTCAAGCCCTAAAAATAATATATCTTGAAAAACTATTGCACAAATCTGCCGCATTTACGCCACTTTTAAAACTTCATATTCCATAATTATTCCATTATGGAGCACTACAACTGTATTTTTCGGTGGACTTTACACCCCAATAAATTTTAAGTCTTTTTTCATTTTTATGATATGACCGTTGCCGACATTGCTAAATAAGTAAAATAAGTAAGAAAAGTAATGAAAAATGTCAAAATCCCCTATTTACTTTGCATAAGAAACCGTGTCTTATGTTCCTATATAAACATTTACTAGCTCATACCCCTTATATATACGACGTAAATACAGTTTTTCTCCCAAATTTTTCTGTTGTACTGATCTTATTTCCCATCTTCCATTTATTCCTACAATTTCTAACTTTGAACCTTCACCTTGTTCAAAGTAGTAAATAAATTTCTAGTTCGGATATTCAGGATTTGAAATCAAGTTAAAGTCTTGATTTCATGTCTTCAATATCTGAAGCCAATATTTGATTTTCCATTTTAGACCTTCAAGATAGGAAGCCGTAATTATTATTTTTTTGACTTTGAACTTCGAAGATCCAAAGTGGAGTCTTAAATATCTTCCACTTCGAATCTTCATCCGAATTTTACTTTGAAATTTGAAGGTAAGAGGTTAGAGTAAAAAAAAAAAAAAGGGAAAATATAAAAACATATATCTTAATTTTTAGATTATTGAAAATAAACTCCGAACTTTCTAAAACCTCGTTCGTACATATTTTCTTCACTTTTTATATTTTTTGACCAAAATAGCCTCCATGGTAGTTTTAAGACCGTGAAAACATCATGGTGGACTCACGACTGTAATGGTAATGGGCGGTTTAATGTTTTGAACTATCACAGCACTTAAACTGCTATGATGGTCGTTAAGAGACATCCCGGCTCTTAAAAAGCTGTGATAGTCGTTAGGAGTTTTGATGCCCAAGGTAGAGCGGTTGAATTAAAATCGTCTAATAAACCATCATGGCTCTTTAAGTGTCATGAGGCTTCAAAATTATATTTGAATTAGATCTCGTCATGAGTATCACGATTTTCAATAGACCGTGATGCTTTCATAGTTCTAACTTCTAAGATAATCGTAAAAGCTATTTTTGTCTATTAACCCAAAAAAGATGTCTAGATAAAGTCTTGAAAAATTTAAAGTTTATTTCCAATAATCTAAAAATTTAAAAACATTTTTGATAATTTTTGAAAAAAATTCATCATCACTTGGATCCGAAGTCAACACCATCTAGGCCAAAGTAGGGTATTTTAGAAAATGTAGAAAAAGGCAAGAGAGGGTATGAATGTAAAATACAGTTTTTTAGGAGAAAACTATAATAAAGAATATCTAGGGGGGCATAAGCGTATGGTTTTCTTTCTTACATGTATATTTTGCTACTATTCTAGTGGTCCAAATACTAGAAAATGAAATAAGTGACAAGGTTCCATGAGCATATTGTCTATTTATTTCCTACGCAAACCTGAACCTAGGAGTTTTAGGACTCTTAATTTTGGAAATGTGGCCTCTTAAATCTAATAACTAATCTCAAAAAAAAAAAAAAAAAGAGAATTTTTTTTTATACTTTATATGCATGAAAAAACATAATATCCCATTAAATAGGGACCATCCAATTTTTGGGGGCAAGATCTAAGTGTTGACCCAAATTCTAATTTCTTTTAAAAATAATATTCACCTGAAATATTTTTGTTTTTGGGTGAGTTAATGGAGAGAGGGCCCTTACCCTTGATAAAAATTGAGCTATCAAGCGTAAAAAAAAATCACCATTTGGTAATTCTTAGATAGATGTCAGGAATTCATATAACACATCCTCCCAAGTAGCTATTTTTTGTCTCTTGTTATTCATTATTTCGGTTGTCTTTTTTCCGTTGAATAAGATACATGGTCCCGTGACGTACTTGAATTAACAAATCATAGTCAAAATGATTATAAGTAGAAAATCTGAGCCCAAATCAGAGACAAAACCGTTGTCATTAGTGACAAAAAAAGTTTGAACATTGACCAATCTTTTATTCTTTATCATTAAAAAATAATTAGTGATTTTGTGTATAAAAGTAAATACTTTTTAGAGTGGGATTTGGTGGAAAAAAAGGCAACTGTCTCCTCATTTTTAGCGAGAAACAACGGGAGAGAATGAGAAAAAGGGGAGGTCTCCTCATTTCTAGAGAGAGAAAATGGGAAAAAAGGGGATGGAAGAGAGAAGGTGATGTGTTACAGTAAATCAAGGGCTTAGTGGTAGTACCTTCTAATTCATTCATGGACATGGAATCGATAAAGACTAGAGAGAGAAACCCACACCACTTTTCTCTCACTACAGTGCTTTAGTTTGAAGTTTGAACTTTCAAACTTTCGCACCTGAGTTTGAGCGCACAATCCATTCATTTTAAGCAAAATGGTTTGATAGGGCTGCAACCCTATTAAAAGTTTTTAAAAAAACTTTTACATTGATGGTCTTGGCCTGAAAAGTTATGATCGTGAAAAAAAAAAAAAAATATATATATATATATATATAATGTTAAGCTCTAACAAACAATTTTTATAATAATATTTATTTATATCAAATATTTTATCATAAAATTAATTTATAGGTCGATAAGATCTGTATTTTTTTTTTTTGAGTTTTGAATTTCATTAAGATTTAAAATTAATTTTAGAGCCCTTATAGAGATTTTGGGGCAGAAAATGATTTTTAGAAGATGATTTGAAATGGGGTTTTATTTTGTTGTTTGGAATTTTAAGCCTTATAGGAATCTCATCCTTCATTTAACTTTCATATATTAGGAAAATTGCTCAAGTGGGGTTGGACCTAGACCTAGACCACATTTCTACAATATACGGATCATAGGTATAAATCATCTTTCTTAAATATGGATACAAATAAGTGGTCCATCTAAAAACAAGTATAACTACCTGTCCAAATATTTTTTTAATATAATTAATATTTTTAATTTTATTATTATTATTTTTTATATATTAATGGTCTTCATGTTAAAAATTATACAATATCTAAAAATTAAAATCAAATTATATTTAAAAGATATGTTTGTTGCCAAGCCGCATTTCTACAATATGCGGGGGGCCGCGTAGATACCGTGTCCCCTCTCTATTGTTAGTCCCTGCTTACTCTCTCTCTCAAATGTAGTGGGCCATTGATCACTGGAACCCTTCCCCGTCCTCACATCACCAGGCCTTTTTGTCTCTCTCTCTCTCTCTAAATCTCTCTCATCACCAGGCCTTTTTGTCACTCTCTCTCTCTCTCTAAATTGAACAATTGGCCGTTCATCACCGGGCATTTCTCCCCCTCTCTAAATTGAACAATTGGCATCATCACCAATTCTCTCTCTCACTCTCTAAACTGATCAACTGGCTATTCATCCCCAAACCCTTTCTCTCTCTACCTCTCTCTCTCTACAATGAAGAATTGAACAGTCATCGTCAAGCTCTCTCTCTCTCTAGTCCCGACCTTGTTCTTTCACTACGTTGGGTTTCAGTGCCACCATTTAAGACCCACCGCGAGTCTTATCACTTCGTGTATTGAACAATCATCTTCTCTCTCTAAATACCCATCGTATTCTCTCACTCTTGTGGATATCAGTTGCTACCGATCGAGACCCACTATCACTGCTTTCTCTCTGTAAAGTGTACAACTGGGCCATTGATTATCTCTCTCTGGGCCATTGATTTTCTCTCTACTTTCTCTCTCTACTTTCTCTCTCTAGAGGTACTAATGCCTCCCGGTAGCAAGAAGAGAGCAAAGGAAAAGGCCAAGAAAAGGAAAGAAATGGGGGAGGTCCATCCACCAACTAACATTCAACCATCAGGTGCTTCCATCTCTCTATCTGTACCTTCCTTTCTCTCTTTCGCTGCTTGCTCTCACTACAAATGCTCTTTCTATCTCCTCACCGTTTCTGCTCTTTTGTTTCTCTCTCTCAGTTAAAGTGGGCGACGCGTCTCTGCGTCGTGCCTCTTTAGCAGAGGAAGAATCTGCTAAATCACCTGTGCACAAAGGGATGGAACACTCCGAGGAAGAGGAAGCCAACCATTCAGAGCTAGAAGAGGAAGTTAATGGCGATGGAAAGAGAGACATAGTGATCTCTGAGGAGAAAGAAGGCATTAATGGTGAGGAGAAGAAAAGTGGGTCTTCTGTTCTTGAGAAAGAAGATGAAACTAAGATTGAGCATGTTGATTTCTTGCCAGAAGTGGAGGTTAAGGACTTGACCTCAGGTGATTTTACTGAGAGCTCTGTTATTGAACCAGTGAGCAAAGATGGTGGCATCAAAGAAGAGAAGGATGAAGTGGGTCCGAAATCTTCGACTCAGCATGTCGATTTCTTGCAAGAATCAGGGGTTAATACTCCAATCTCAGATGATTCGAGTAAGCTTCCCGTGACTGAAACAGAGGGTAGCATTGCTGTTCCCATAGAACAAAGTAATGAATTAGGTCTGAATTCTTTCACCCCCTTCATTAAAAGGGTCGATGATTTCTTGCAAGATGTTGGGGTTAATTCTTCCATATCAGATAAGTCCAGTGAATTGGGCCTGAATGCTTTTACCCCATTTATTCAACGCGTTGATAATTTTTTGCAAGAAGGTGGGGTTAACTCTTCGATATCGGATGGGATAAGTAAGCTTAGTTTTACTGAACCAGAGAGTGACTCAAAAGAAAAGAATGAATCAGGTCTAGGTTCTTCTATCCCATTGATTGAGAGTGTCCATTCTTTTCCTGAAACAGAGGTCAAATCTTTGATTTTAGATGAATTGAGTAAGCTTTCAGTTACTGAACAAGAGAGCACCACCAAAGAAGAGAAGGAGGAATTGGGTCTGAATTCTTCTCCCGTTTTGATTGAACATGTTGAATTGTTGCAAGAATCTGAGTGTAGTTCTTCAATCTCAGATGCATTGTCTAAGCTTCCCGTTGCTGAAGCAGAAAACGAAACCAAAGGAGAAAATGATGAATTGGGTCTGAATCCTGTTGCCTCATCTGTTGATAAATCAGAGAGCAGTGGAAAGGAGAAGAATGAAAATACCTCACCAATTGATCGATCAAAAGACGAGGAAAATACCCCAACCAAAGAAATCCGGGTTGAGAATGTGAGCACACGTAGTTTGGTTAGAGAGAGTTGCTCTGAGGTGGTTTCTCTGCCAGTTTCATGTATCCAGGACCAACCTATAACTTTGCCAACTTTTCCATACCCAGTGCCTGAGCTTGAACGAAGTAAAGACATAGCTAAACCAGAAAGTTCAGACTCCAAGGTTTGTCAAATTAGACAAAAAACTATGCTTTATTGCTTTGCTTTCTTCTCTTGTGCTTTTCCTTTGTTTTTTCTCGTTGTTCTTGATTGAAACTCTTTTAGTTTGATTGTAATTTGCAGCCAGTTTCGGTTTGGCCACTTCAAGCAAGACCGAGGTCCTTATGGAGCTGCTGTGGATTGCTCGATGTCTTCTTTAGAGGCTCTCGTGATTAATGTGAGTTGAAATCTTCTTTGGAATTTGGGCTCTAAATTTGTTCCCGGCTATATTCATTGACCTATGGGACTTTCTATAGTTTATTTATTCTAGATTGTAGCTGCTACCCCATAAAAAGTCATTCTATTATTCCCAATGGAACCCCTTGACACCAATTCAGGAGCGGTTTATAGCGATCATTTTAATTGTATATGTATGGCCTCTATGTTCTAGTTTTTTCATTTGATTCTCTTGTTATGTATATTAGGCAAAACATGCCTATAAACTGTTCATATTTATAATTTTACTTTCTTTTTTTTAAAAATTATTATTTAGTATGTGTGTGTATGCAAGCGAGCATGCGTGGTGTTGTTGTGTGAATGCTCTAAACTGGATGGGTTGATATGTTGGCAAATTAAAGAGCGAGAAAGTAGACAACCAATAAATACAATAACAACTACAAGCAAAGAGTAAAATGCATGAGGTTCATCAATGCAAGAGTAAATTGTATAAGATGAATCTTTCCCGATAGTGGTAGCGAACACTAACTTACCCTTTATCTCTCACAGAGAGTCTCTCAACTTCATGTGGACCTCCTACAAAGCCAAGCTTTTCTCCCTCTATTTCTTTGTTGTAATCCCAGCTTCTATCTCTACGTAACAAGTTAACAACCCAATTAAAGAGAACATGTATGTGAGGTCATCTCTATCTTCCTATAGCAAAAGGCCAATCTATTCCCATAATATCCAAGTTTTTTGTAAGTTGGTTAATAAGAAGATATTGATTCCCCATTGATAAGGATTCCAATACCTACAAAATAGGTAAGCTAAGTCTTAAAAGATAGGAAACCAAATAATAGCTCCGTGTAGGTTTGCTTGGAATTCAAGACAACCCCAAAAATCTCCACCTTGGCTTGAATTCCATCAAGTCAGCAAAAGAAATACCATTCTAGTTCGACTGTCTTCTCCATACATGCCCACATAGTGGGCACCAATGACCTTGGTGGCAACATTAACCAGGTTTGAGCACACCTTAGACTTCTGTAGAGGAATCAACTTGGTCGATATATCTGCAACATTCCTCTTGATGTTGATCAACAATGTGATATCAAGCTATTATCTCATAAATAAAGTGAATTTGACATCAACATGCCTCATGCTCACATGATAGACAGACGTGGTTCTTTGCATAATATATTGCATTCTGACTATTACAATAAACGATAGTCCCATTTTGCTATAACCTATAAGCCTAGATCGTTTACAAGTTCTCTAAGCCAAAAGGCATTTTCACTGCTTTAATAATAGTCATGTATTTTGCTTCGGTCATATACAAGGCAACTGTGTGTTATAGCATTGGCCTCCAACTAATTGAAGTTCTAGCACGTGTATAAACAATCAGTTGTGGACCTTCTATTGTCTAAACACTTGCAAGATAATCATTGACATAACCAACAACCTTGTCACTGAACTTGTTGGTACTGTTAAACACCAGACCCATAGTAATGTAACCCTTGGGAACTTGGTATCCATTTCACTGCATACCAATGCTCCTTTCTTGGGTTGGCCATATACTTGCTAACAACACTACCTGCTAGAGAATATTTGGATAAGAGCAAGCTATCACATATGTGAGGCTCCCAATTGCACTTGCACAAGGAACACAAGACATGTATTCTCTTTTGACATCTGCATTTGGAGATAATGTTGTCGACAATATGAGATGTGCATCCCGAATTTTGTGGGAACCTTCTTAGCATACTCTTTTGAGATGGCCATAATTTACCCAACTTTCTAATCTTTACACATCTTCATGCCAAAATTTTCTTAATCGAACCTAATCTTTCATCACAATTTTTTTGCCAACCTTAGTCTTCAATTTGCCAACCTTAGTCTTCAATTTGAGTAACAATAAGAATGTCAGCAATGTAAAGCATCACATAGATGAACTAACCATCAATATATATCGTAATTTAGACACAATTGTCATGCTGATTTCTGATATACTCGTTCCTAGTTATGAACTTATCAAAGTGTTTGTGCCATTGCCTAGGGGCATGCTTTAGACTGTTCAATGGCTTCTTCAACTTGCAAATGTGATCCTCTTTGCCTTCGCCACAAACCCTTCAGGCTGAGTCATATAGATCTCTTCCTCAAACACTCCATGTAGGAACATGATATTGACATCTAACTACTGACTCCAAATCAAACAATGCAACCATGGCTAATGACTCCCACAATGAGAGAGAAGATTTCATAATTTTTGTGCTTAGCCTTTTGCAACCAAATAAGCCTTAATCCTATCATCACAAGGCTCAACTAATCCTTCCTTCTTATAAGTCCATTTACATCCAATAACTCTCATGCCCTTAGGCAATGTCACGAATCCCAGGTGCGGTTCTTTTGAGGAGATACCATCTCCTCATTCGCAGCATCACTCTACCTGCTATTGTTTGCGTATGTTATAGATTCCTAAAAAGTGGATGACTCTTGGTTTGTGTTAGCGTATCGAGTAAGCTACTATGTCCTTAAAATTACACCGACTTCTTGTTTCTTTATCCCTTTCAAGCTGAGGCTCTTCTTCATGTGGAGTAGACTCAATTCCTCGTCAGGCTTAACATTTTTCTCCACGCTTTCAAATAAAATTTCTGACACATCTTTTGGAGTTTTATTAAATCTCAGTGGCATCACCATTGGTGATCACTTTTTTCCGCACCTTTCTGAATGTGATTTAACACGATAGGTTATCAAACCTTGCATCATAACTGATGATAAACTTGAGAGACTAGCCAAGGAAAACACTCTTCTTCGATCTTGAACTTATGATCCTTCACATGAACATACGTACGACAACAAAAAATTTTAGCCAAGGAAAACACTCTTCTTCGATCTCGTACTTATGATCCTTCACATGAACATATGTAGGAAAACAAAAAATTCTTAGATGAGAATAATTAGCAGGTTTATTAGTCCATTCCTCTTTCGTTGTCTAGCACTCTATCGCTATAGATGGTGACCTGTTGATGATGTAACGTTCTTTATTAATTGCTCTGCCAAAATTCCTTCGACAAGCTAGTGTTACTCAGTTCATGTGCTCAACGACTCCATTTTGTTGCGCCGTTTTTGGAGTGCTGTAGTGATGAACAATTCCTTCACTCTTAAAAAAGTTTGCAAACTTTGTCGTAATGTGCTTTCCACCTTTATAAGTCCTCAAGCACTTGACCTTTTTTATGGCATGTTTTTACACTTTAGCTTTCTAGTGCATGAATGTGTTAAACACATATGTCTTCTTCTTTTTCATTGTGTAGACCCTCATTTTCTTCAAGAAATCATCATTGAAGGAACAAAATATAGGATCCTCTTTTAGAAATGACTGATGTAGGGCCCCATACATCTGAACGGACCTACTGAAGGATGTTCTTTATGTTATGTGCCAACGTGCTAAAATTCACCTAACATTGCTTCCCATAAACATGATGCTTATAGGAGTCTAACTAGCATTTCTTCATGCCATTGATCAATTGATTTTTTACTTAGTTATGCCAAACTGGTCACCCATGGGCCCAATCTCATATAACACAAATGAGCCAAATTGGAATCACCACCCTCAAACATGGAAGTAACTCCTCTATCTGTAACGATGGTCGTACTAAGTAGCACATACAAATTCGTTCCAATCTTTTTGCCTTTCATTACAATTAGCATACCCTTTAGAACTTTCAGGACTCCTTTAACATATTTGTAGCTATTGGAGTCTAACGTGAACAAAGACATGAGATTCTTTCCTAGATTTGACACTTATCTCACATCTATCAAGATTGTCATGATTCGATCATCCATTGTGATATTAGCTATCCATAGATTGATGGTCTTACAAACCTCATCATTCATCATCGGAATTGAGCCACCATCAAAGATCTTGTATGTGGTGACCTAGTCTTGATGAGGGTACATATGATAGGATCACCTTGAATAAGAATCCATGAATCTTTAATCACAACTCATCGAGACTGACGATACATTCTTTGTTTCAATCAATAAACGAATATTTGGCTGCCCGGCCGCCTAGGAGGACGTTTTCAGAAAACGACTACGCGTGGGTAAGGCAGGTAGTATCAGGCGGAATCCTTTAGGTGCCTGCCTATGCGGTGTAAAAGGCGGGTGCCTAGGTGCCGCCTTGAAAATATGATAATTAATTTGCAATTCTTAATTTATTATAAGTAATTCTTAATTTATTAATTCATAGTAATTAATTTAACGATAAATATTGATTATTAATTTATCGAAATTGTTTTTGCATGTGACAGTAATTATTAATTTATTGGTAAACCAAAAAAGTAATATTAATTTGTAATTATTAATTTATCAGTAAACAAAAAGACAATATTAATTCGTAATTATTAATTTATCGAAAATTCTTTTTGCATGTGGCAATAACTATTAATTTATGGGTAAACCAAAAAAGTAATATTAATTAGTAATTATTAATTTATCAAAAATGTGTTTTGCATGTAACAATAATTATTAATTTATTGATAAACAAAAAATAGTATTAATTAGTAATTAATAATTTATCGAAAATGCTTTTTGCATGTAGTAGTAATTATTAATTTATTATTAAACCAAAAGATAATATTAATTCATAATTATCATTTTATCGAAATGCTTTTTGTATTTAACAATAATTACTAATTTATTGGTAAACCAAAAAAATAGTATTAATTCGTAATTATTAATTTATCGAAAATAGTTTTTGCATGTAATAATAATGATTAATTTATTAGTAATCCAAAAGATATATTAATTCGTAATTATTAATTTATTGATAGTAGTTTTTGCATGTGATAGTAATTAATTTATTAGTAAACCAAAAAGATAGTATTAATTCGTAATTATTATTAGGAAAAATTATGTATATATCCATTATATTTACCATTATTACAAAAATACCTTTTAGTTTCTGTTATTACAGATATATCCGTATTAACTTCATAACACTTTTTAAAAGAAAGACAGAACTGCCCATTTTCGTTTTATCAAAAACTGAAATATATTAAATATTCGGTTTTTCAAAAATCAAAATTCGTAAATATTTTGGGTTTTCAAAAATTGAAATTTATGAGATCTGAATTTATATTTTTGTATTTTGAGAAAATGCAGTGCCACCAACGGCACCCATGCTGTAGTTCGAGAAGTTGTGCCCCGTGTATTTTTTGAAATCGAATTGTCGGTGCGGCCATGTGATGCTAGGGACTGGTGGGGGAAGCATAAGAGGTGGACGGTTTGGCAGAAGGATGAGAGATGGGTGGAGAGAGAGTTTTTGTTCATGAAATTAGAGAAGATTGTAGTGTGGAGGTGGTCTAAGGGGGAGGATTTGTTGAGCAAAAAATGGGGAATTGGGGAGGAGGCTCTACTAGTATCTTTTGATGAAAGCTCTTGGAGAAAGCCGATTTGGAGTATTGGAGTTGTTGCTAAGAGCTGGTACCTACAAGAGAAGTGAAGAGAAAGATAGGGAAGTAAGAGAGAGAGATAATGCAAAATAAGAGCTGAGGAGAGGTGAGGGTAGAATTGTGCTAATGAGAATTATGGGTCTGTGAGATTGTGAATTCTGATGTGTATGTGCACGCGTTTATGTGTGTGTGTGTCTGCGTGTGTGTGTGTGTGTGAGAGAGAGAGAGAGAGAGAGAGAGAGAGAAAAGGAGGAGAGGATGAGGAGGAAGAAGATGATGGGTGGAGAAGATGGTTTCTTCCGCTTCTGTTTCTCCATAACAAATGGCTTACTTTTGAGAGAGAGAGAGAGAGAGGGAGAGAGAGAGAGTAGATTTCTCACTAAAAATTTATCAAGTTTGTAGTTCATAGGGAGAATGGAAGCATCACCAAATAAATAGAGAGAGAGAGGGTGGGGCTTCAAGGGAAAATATGTGTAAAAAGGTACAAAGAGAAGTAAGAGAGGGTGAAATGAACCCCCATTAACGTGCGAATTACAGAGAGCAGTGGAGGCAGGGACAACGTTGGCTTTATTTTTTCAGAGAGAGAGAAAAGAGAAGAGATTTCATAGGAATTTCAAAAAATACAAAAAATATAAATTGTTTGAAATTTGGATTTTCAAAAATTGAAATCTCTTCAATTTTAGTATTTGAAAAACCGAAATATTTAGGAATTTCGGTTTTTGAAAAACCGAAAATTTTAAATATTTCGGTTTTTGAAAAATTGAAAATGGGCAGTTCCGTCTTTTAAAAAAAAAAGTGTTATGAAGTTCAAAAAACAGATATATCTGTAATAATGGAAACTAAAAGGTATTTTCGTAATAACAGTAAATATAATGGATATATACATAATTATTCTTATTGTTATATTGTATATTGTAATAACAGTAAATATAATGGATATATACATAATTTTTCTTATTGTTATATTGAATCAGAGGATTTATTCTCTCTTCTAGCTTTGGGCAATCCCTCTTCACATGGCCATTTTTCTTATGGTAATAACGCTGGAGATTACTTTTACCTGATTGGATTTCGATTCAGATGTGCCCTGGCTTGCTTTCTTGTCTCTCCATAGACCCTTCTCTCACTACCAAGCGTTCAGTATGTGACTTAGATGCTCTAGGATATCAATGCCTTCATTGTTAGAGCAATGTTGTAACAACATCTTGTAACAGCATTGCTCTAACAGAGTCTATGACCTTCACACAGAACTCCTTCACAGAGTCTCTCACCTTCATACAGAACTCCTACAAAGTTAAGTGTCACTCTTTCTGTTTCTTTGCTGCATGGACTGACCCATCCCATCCTCTCTCTCTACATAAGCCCTCTAGAGAGAAAAATCCTAGAGAGATATACGTGAGGTCATCTATATCTTCTCATAAAGACAAATCTAGTCCCATAATGACCTACTTTTTCTTAAATTAGTAATTTAGTATGTACTAACTAGGAAGATATTGATTCTCCAAAGATTTCCCATACCCACAAGATAGGTAAGCAAATCCTGCAACATATGAAACCAAAAATATTTTCACGAAGATTTGCTTAGAATTCAAGACAAACCCCATCTATCTGTCTATCTATCTAACTCTCTCTCTCTCTCTCTCTCTCTCTCTCTCTCTATGTATGTATATATATGTGTGTGTGCGTGTGTGTATGTATTCATATATATGTACATATATATGTATATGTATATGTGTATCTATATTTATATATTTTTCATATACATATTCATATGCATATACATGTATATGTGTGTGTGTGTGTATATCTTCTTGCTGAATTGGCACTTTGGTTGTCCACATTTAAAAAGATTTGAATCTATTTTGAAGTCAGCATTAGTGGCAGTTAGTCTTGTATATGATAAACATACTGTGAACATGTAATCTAAAAGTCGTTTACTCTCTAAAAATGTCACGCTGCCCCTTTCTGCATCTACTAATTGTAAAGCACTTGAATATTTTAATGTTATTGTTAATCATTTTAATGTGTAAGGCGCTGCTCTTGTTCTGTATAAGGCATGATTTTCATTTTATGTTACCTTCTCAATAAATTTCCATGATATATGTGGATCTATTTTCTTTGAGTTCAATTTGAGTGTTTAAATTTCTTTACAATTTCTCTAGGATGGTAGAAACTCTACTTTGTCCGATGAGTATCAGAAGAATTCTATTGCAACCTGACCCAACACTGCATGAGAGAAATTTTAATGCAATGTTAAAATTGGGACATGATTGGAACTGAATAACTATAATGCTTGAAATTAGTTTCCGAAGTGCTTTTGGGAGGAACCTGTGTCGACATCATATATTAGAAAAAAGGTTGTGCTAAGATCAATGCACCTCACTTCTAGCTAATCTACACATCTCCAGTTTCTCAGTTTACTAGAATATCGTGATTACTTTTTATTTTATTTTTCTATATTGTTCATAATTTCATCGTATGTGATTCGTGTTGTCCTCAGGAACATTACGAATAGGCTCCAGTCTATGAAAACTGAAATATAAATCGTTTTGGTTTTGAGAGGCATAAAAAGGATATCGTGTATGACACTGCGGCCTAAAGACTTAAGATTTCGAGGCATGTATACTTGTTTGAGCATGGAATTTTTATATGACAGCATCATATAATCATTCATAGGCTTCATCATCGGCACTGATCTTAACTTATTTTCCTAATAAACCTGTCATTGGTCCTTGCCATCATTTTGCTTGCCATCTTCCAAGGTGGTTTCTCCAAGAATACAAATGGTAGACTGACATGTGACCTTGATATGGAATCACCACATTTCATCCTAGTACGAAGATTTAGTCAGCCTTCTATTCCTTGCAAAAAACCAAAATGTTTCTCCTTTATTGTATCTTTTGGTGGTCTACCAATTTCTTCATCTTATAAACACATTAGGAAACTCTACTTTGTCCGATGAGTATCAGAAGAATTCTATTGCAACCTGACCCAACACTCCATAAACGAAATTTTAATGCAATGCTAAAATTGGGACATGATTGGAAGTGCAATAACTATAATGCTTGAAATTAGTTTCCAAATTGCTTTTGGGAGGAACTTGTGTCGACATCATATATTAGAAAAAAGGTTGTGTTAAGATCAATGCACCTCACTTCTAGCTACTCTACACATCTCCAGTTTCTCAGTTAACTAGAATATCCTGATTACTGTTTATTTTATTTTTCTATATTGTTCATAATTTCATCCTATGTGATTTGTGTTGTCCTCAAGAACATTATGAATAGGCTCCAGTCTATGAAAACTGAAATATAAATCTTTTTGGTTTTTGAGAGGCATAAAAAGGATATTGTGTATGACACTGCGGCCTAAAGACTTAAGATTTCGAGGCATGTATACTCATGGAATTTTTATATGACAGCATCATATAATCATTCATAGGCTTCATCATCGGCACTGATCTTAACTTATTTCCCTAATAAACCTGTCATTGGTCCTTGCCATCATTTTTGCTCGACATCTTCCAAGGTGGTTTCTCCAAGAATACAAAAGGTAAACCGACATGTGGCCTTGATATGGAATCACCACATTTCATCCTAGTACGAAGATCTAGTCAGCCTTCTATTCCTTACAAAAAACCAAAATATTTCTCCTTTATTGTATCTCTGGGTGGTCTACCAATTTCTTCATCTTATAAACACATTAGGAAAGTGAGTTTATATATCCAAAATGAAATCTTTCAACCATTTTAGAAGTGTCTAATTGGGGATAGACAAGAGTATGACTTGCATTATTAGCGAGACATTTTATCTGTCACCAATATAATTAGTGGTCAGACATGTTTTGACCAATGCAGCTTCACAACAATTGAGCGCGGATGTTATAAGGGGAGATATGTTGCCTATTGTGATAGACATGAGTATGACTTGCGTCATGAAGGAGACATTTTCCTGTCACCAACTATCTAGACATGCTTTGATCGATGCATCTTCACAACAATAGGGCATCTATGAAATGCATGCAAGCCATTTCTTCTTGAAGACCTAAAGGAAAGGACCTACGTGTCTAAATCACCAAGATATTAGTTTTATTATACCCATTTGGTGTGTACCCACAAAAAAGCATTATGGACTTCAGTTGATACCCTGATCTTGGTTTGAGAGGTTATACCATGTTGTTAAGCGTACATAGACTGGGCAGTTGCCACTCTCTCTTCGTGAGACTGAGAAATAAAAAAAGGGGATTGGGTTTTTTATTGTTCTATATTGATGACTTGCTGAATTCGGATCGTCAGTGGCAGGGTGTTGTGAAGTTGAAGCATATCTACAGAGAAAATTCCAATTGAAGGATTTGGGGTCATCTGCTATACCAAGGTTGAACTAGAGGTTCAAAACAACCTCATGGATATTAGCTTTCTCTTTCTGGAGCTTGTGTTGTTGTCTAATCGCCTCGAACAAATGATAGTTGTTACTCGCTGAAATTAAATGTAGAGTATTACAAAGATAATGCATCATTGACTGATGATCATAAAATGGGAAATTTATCAAATCACCCTTAGAGTTCAACTGTTTAAGAATTCATGCATGGAACAATTTCCAACAATTTATGACCCATGATGATGTCCTTTTATGGGCTATTTGAAATTTGATGACAAGAATGATGATACTTGAAATTAGATCAAAAGAGCCAGTGAGATGTTAAATAGTTCAAGTATTAGGTTTGACCTGAGTAATTTCCCTAAATGTACAACATTTGTCGGTACCTTTGTGTGTGTGACTAGACATAAGACTGTTGATGAATTGTTAATATGCCTCTGTTCCTTTTCCACTTGATCTGACTGACTTCACTACAATATCTGATATGTATTAACGATTGCGCATTTCTCTTCCCTACCCCAATCTTTCCCAAATCTTATTTCATACGCAACTGTGGACAGCGGATTTATCCTAGTGCAAAGTATTGCACATCAAGCTTTTGTATCACTAGTTGAGAGTCATCGTTTTCCTGGGAAGTCTAAGAAGCAGCAAAGGAGGCATTGATCCAACACGAAAGTGGAATATGTGGTTATGTCATTTTGCTATTAATGAGAGATTGTTTGGCTGCAGGAACATGACTCATGACTGTTACATGGTTTTCCATTATCTCCTCTTTGTCTTCCAGGGCAAATACCAATGCCATTATGATGTAGGAGAATTTGAAGAAACATAGAAAAATCAGCATTAAGCACCTTGACGCAAGTAATTTTGGAGAAACCCTAAGGTTTTCTCCTACTTAGGGCTCAAGCCTTAGGCTTCTTTTACAAGACAAAGTCTTTCTTTTCTTAAAGAGGAATACATGAATGACATTCCATGCCCTTAAAACCAGGCTGATAAATCTGAAATCTTTAGAGCATGGGGATTAGAGTTAATAAGAAAGTATAGAGGGTAAGCGTCCATTTACTTCTCTCACGAAATTCATTGAATTACTCCAATTCTTTCTCCCTCACAACTTGCTGATATCTTGTAAGAAAGCTATCAACACACCGATCTTTACCTGACACTTTGCCTTTTGTAAAAGTCCCTCTGTTTCTTCTGCTTTCTAGAGCTTCTGGAAATCTCATGATAGCTATTGCCGCTTCATTTTCTCTCAAAAATGTCTCTGCAACTTTTATGTCAAAATAGGTGTGGCCCTTCTTCTAGCATAAGCTATCTTGTGACACAACTTGGTACTTCTATCCTCTTTTAGTGATTTGACTGTTATTTTTTCCCTTGTAGGAGCCTCTCTGAATCTAAGAACAGTGTGTACCTCTCTCTCACATCCTTTCTGTGTACCTCTCTCTCACATCCTTTCTGTGTGACCTTCCTTGGTAACTATCTAGTATGGTTGTGTGTTCTTTTCTCAATATTCATGAAAATTTATGTTGTAAGGAGTAAAATTGCAGCTGCTGATCAAGGAAAAAATTAAAGACCCTTTTTTCACTAAGAGTAGGCTGAGAACTTTGGACAAGGGACCTATGACCTATGGAAAAATAATAATTTTGGATTTAGAGTTAGGATTACATTTCATCCGATTGATCTTGAGTTTTGCTGGTGCGGTGCAGTGGAAAGCAAGCTAGTTCAAATTAGTCTGACTTTTTGCTAGGCTTTTACAATTTTGGATAGACATGGCCAAGTTAATTTATTATGTCCGAAAGTATGATTCTGGTGGTACTTAATACATTCTAGCGTTACTCTTAAAACAGACAAAGCTACCTGCAAACAATAGGTAAGGAGATGTACTCAATAAGTTCAGCTGGGTTGGAGAGAGAAATCAAAATAACCAGAAGCAAACTAGAGAATTGATTGATGGTGTCAAATAGTTTTCATAGAAGATCTCATGCTATTCTTGCTTTGCAGGTTCAGGGGGGACGATGTTTATTAATTTTGCCGTGGATATCTCCAGTAATAGGTTATTTATCTTCACATATTAAAAGTCCTAAGGCTTTGTTGGTACTGAGAAACAGAACTCAGACTTTCTCTCTCTCTCTCTCCCCACCCCCCAAATTCTTCATTATCAGTTCTCTGTGTTGCCAATATTTGATCTTAGGCCTGCATTTTTGTGCTGAATAATATTCAAACAGCAGCAATCTGTAATTGTGAGAATGCCCAAATGTGGACATTGTCTTCTTTATTCCTTTTTTTTTCTTGCCGTCGATACCTCTTTTTTCGCAATGTCAGAACATAGTTTTGGTCGAAATAAGGTTAATAATACTTGTCTCGTGTGTATTTTTGGACCATCGTGCACTTCTCTACCAACTATGCATATTTTTTAGGATTGGGATTGGGATTGGGCTTGGGCTTGGGCTTGGGCTTGGGCTTGGGCTTGGGCTTGAATGGTTAGCAGCGCCATATCTCAAGTTTGATTCGCAATGAACTATGGATATTTATGAAAAATGTTGGGAGTCGGCTCATTATTGGATCAGTTTAAGCAAAATTAAGACTGGGATTTTCATGCCCTAATGAAAATAATGACTTTCTTACAAAATGAAATTTGAATTGTTAAAAGAGTAATGATCAGGACCTTCTCCCACCTATGTGTGGAGGACCTAAAGGATCACCATTGAAATTGGCACGGATCTTTAAAAAAGTTATTACATAGATATGGGATTTGATTTTTTTATAGATTCGTGTCAAATTTAATGATGATCTTTTGGAGTCTTACACATATAGATGAGAGAGGGTCTTATAGGATCGTTTATCTTGTTAAAAATATTTCACAAAGTCATAATATCTAATTAAAGAACGGCGTTGCATTAGTTGACCTCATTTTTCTTTCCTCGACCCAAGCAAACAGTCATATGAAACTTTTGGGGGACAAAAAAAAAAAAAATCTTAAAATAAGCTTTATGATGAGAGAGAATCCAGTTCATGTCGGCAATATTTGGTGCATTTGTCAAATCTAGTGGTAGACGTGCTTAAATTTTCGTTTTCAAATGATTTATTTCAATGATGAGCATGTATATTATGCTCCCTCTGGAAGCATAGTCTACTTTCTACTCCCTATTTGGAAGGATTTTTTTTAGTCTAAAATTTTGGTGACTACTTGAGAATTACTAAATGATTATTCTTAAAAAAAAAAAAAGAAAAAAGAAATTTGAGTTCTCTAGTACTTAGATCTCACTTTCTAAAAATTTAATGGTCTTTGCCAGTGTTTAAAAAAACGTTGAGTCGAACCGGACTTGCCCGGTTCGACTCGGGAATCGCCATGGACGGATCGAATCGGCGAAAAAAATGGGAATCGTCCGATTCACTGTACGGAATTGGCGAGTCCGTACAGTGAATCGGCGAGTCCCGTACGGAATATATATATATATATATATATATATTTATTTAATTTAAATTTTTTTTTTTTTTTTTTTTTTTTTTTTTTTTTTTTTTTTTTTTTTTTTTTTTTTTTTTTTTTTGTAATCCAAGATAGATTATTTTGTAATCCATGATCGAATTGTTTTTTTTTTTCGTAATCCATGATCGAATTTTTTGTTTTTTTTTTTTTTTGTAATCCATGATCGAATTTTTTGTTTTTTTTTCTTTTTTTGTAACCCATGATAGAATTTTTTGTAATCCATGATCGAATTTTTTGTAATCCATGATCGAAATGTTTGTTTTTTTTTCTTGTAATCCATGATCGAATTTTTTGTTTTTGTAACCCATGATAGAATTTTTTGTAATCCATGATCGAATGTGTTGTAATACATGATAGAAATGTTTGTTTTTTTTTTGTAATCCATGATCGAAATGTTTGTTTTTTTTTTTGTAATCCATGATCGAATTTTTTGTTTTTGCTTTTTTTGTAACCCATGATAGAGTTTTTTGTAATCCATGATTGAGTTTTTTGTAATCCATGATCGAATTATTTTTTTCTTTTTTTGTAATCCACGATTGAATTTTTTGTTTTTTTTTATTTTTATTGTTTTTTGTAATCCATGATCGAATTTTATGTAATCCATGATCGAATTTTATGTAATCCATGATCGAATTTTTTGTAATCCATGATTGAATTTTTTGAAAATTTGTGATTTTTTTTTTTAATCCATGATCGAATTTTTTTTTGTAATCCATAATAGAATTTTTTGAAAATTTGTGATTTTTTTTTTTTAATCCATGATCGATTTTTTTGAAAATTTGTTTTTTTTTTTTTTAATGCATATTATTCAAAGAGAAAATGAGAGAGATGATGATTCTGAGGCCACCCTATCCCAGCCATATTTTTCACATATCGAGTCCCAACAGCAACAGTGTAGGGATGAGCACGACAGTACATGTGAGCATGAAGGATGGACAATCTTCGAGGAGTTTAGATTGGGAACACAACAAAACACTAACATTCAGGGATTTGGGAATAGTCAGACATCTGCTAATATTGATGATTCGTTTTTAGATCGAATCAATGAATTGTTAAACGAATTCAATCAATGGCACCAGCATGACCAAGAAGAACAATAACGTCGTCTATCATTTTATTTTTAGATCATATGTTACTAATTTTATGCTTTATTGTAGTCCATGTATGTTGATATACTTATTCCATGATAATTATATGTTTATCCTTTTGTGTGATGTAAATTAAATGCTGAATGGCGGTTCATGTAGGGAAAGAACATATCAATATTCGCATATTCATTCAAAAACATGAAAATTCTTAATGGAGTACCCTCATTTCTTATTGAATTCCTAAAAAACAATATTTATAATGAATTTTAATAATTTTTTCGGATTTTTTTTAAGCTTCATTCTGACTGATTCACCCTATTCCCGATCCGGATAGCCGATGCACCGATCCGGTTCGGTTTTTTGGAAGCCCGATCAGGGTCGCCGATCCGTTTTTAAACCATTGGTCATTGGTCAATTTTGAGGCATTATCTTTTTCAAATGCATGGAGATTACAATTAGGATTTTTTTTTTTTGTTGAATTTAGTCTATGGGTTGAAAAAGTTACTATCCAAAATTTAGGGTCCTAAAATTAATTCTAAGTGGGTTTTACTATAGGGAGTAAATTGACATTCTAGTCCTATGGGAGTAGAATATCTTTTGGCTTCAATGTTATCCCTAAAGTTTAGGGTTAAAAAAGATGCGGTCTGTATAAGGTTGCAACCTTAAACAATAACGTAAGGTGCACCTATAAATTTTATCATAATATATAATTTTGGTGTCAAAAGTTTTTAGGATAGTATGAGAATCTATTTTCATCACTAAATGTAAAATTTAATAGCATGTTTGTTTTCTAGAAAACATATTCTCATGAAAAATCTTCTCATGTGGTCAAATGTGGAAGTATTTTTACATCAATTAGTTTTCAATTAGTGTGAAAATATGTACTAACACCCATTAGCATGAAAATATTCCTACACTTGACCGAATGTGAGAATTTTTTTCTTTTGAAAATGTTTTCTAATATTAAAAAACCAAACATGCCATAAAACTCTAAAAATAGTTTAAATCAAGCAAATATATAAACACATAAAAATTATGAAGATGGACGGTCTGAATAATGTGTTGTAAAATACATTATTTTTTAGATTGGAATTTTTTTTTTGGTTTGATATTCATACATCACGATGTTTGATAACCGTGCATCCGTATTTGTACGTTTTGAGGTTGCAACCGTATATAAACTTTTTTTTGTTTTAAAATACGCCTTAATTCTATATTTTAAAGTTGCGACCTTACGTAAATTTATTCGAAAAAAAAAATATTGGTATAGATGGTCTAATTGGATACCGGCCAAAGGCTTGGTTTGAGGTAGGTGACGTGATGTGATGGCGTCTTTGACGAAGCGTGTCATGGGAAATAAGTAAGGAAAATAAGGTTCAGTCTTATGTTCAAAAAAGCGAAGTCAATGTGAAAGCCCACAAAAATTACAAATTTTTTTTGTGAGGACTGAGCCTCATGGAAACTGCATCTGTTAAAATATGAATTGAAAAATCTTAAATGAAGTTTCTGCCGTCTTCTTCTACAATAAATTACCAAATGAGATCGGTAGAAAAGTATGGAACAGGCGTTGACGTGATGAGTTTGTTAAATAAGTGTTGGTGAGGGAAAAAGGTTAATAATATCAGCATCTCCAAGAGAGAGAGAGAGAGAGAGAGAGAGAGAGATTATTAGCATCTCCGAAACACAGAGAGAGATGATCACTTGGTAGAGAGAGAAGAGAAAATCGGCATCTCTGTGGAGTGTTTCTTCTGGTTCTAGAGAGAGAGAGAGTAATATGGCGGGCGGTGGGTTAAGAGGAGGATCGTCAATGGGTGGGTTGCAATTGGAGGGAGGACAACAGCGAGCAGTCTACACAACCCCTTCTCCCTTCTCTGAATCCATCATCGCTGTCGCCGGGGCAACAGGCGTCGCACCATTGCACCTCTCTAACCTCTTCCTCCGCTTTCTCTCTCTCTTTCTGTCTCTCCTCTCCGCCCTCATCCTCACTGCTCCACGCTCTCCCCACCATTCCTCCTCCAACTACTTCCAATATCGGTATGTACTCCTTCCACCCAACCCTCTCTCTATCTCCAACTACCCATTACAAGCTCTCTCTTTCTCTCTCTCCAAATCTCATTATGTCAACCCACCTGCAACTTCTCATAAGGTGCTACTTGATCTCTCTCTCTCTCTCTCCAAATCTCATTATGTCAACCCACCTGCAACTTCTCATAAGATGCTGCTTGATCTCTTAATTGAGAACCTCTTCATTTCGAAGGGAGGCTATTTTTATACAGAGCGCGAACAGTGCTCTCCCGTGAGAGTACATAATGTGCTTCTACACCCTAAGTCAAAAGTTGGAGAATTTTTCAGAACCACCTAATAATCTATAGATGATTACTTTTAAAAGAAGAGTTTGACTCTTGAGTTTTCCTACTCTTAGATCTCGCTTTTCAAATATTGGATGGTCTCTATTCAATCTTTAGATATATTATTTTTAATATATAGAGAGTTCAATTTGAAAATTTCTTTGGGTAAAGTTAGCATGCCGTTTGAAGAGCTCAAAATTTGGGGTCCTCAATTACGAGATTGTTAATAATGATATTTATCTTTGGTACAAAGAGATCACCATTACTCATAGCCATCTGTTGTAAAATCTGATAATTTGGATATATCACTAATTTTGAGAAAAAATCTTTTGAACTTTGAGCTTCGTTAATGGAATAAATACAGCCTTCAATTTCACATCCAATGGTCAATATTAATTGTGACCCCAAAAATAAACTATATGTGCTCGGAATAAAAATGTTTGATTAAAAGAAATGGATAAAAAGTTAAAATAATTCGATAAGTTTCCTAGCTTTATACCTGTTTTTTAGTAACAACACCCATTTATACCCTTCAATCAATGTGCTTAAAAAATAGATATTTCCCTTAACCCCAACCCTCCCTTAACCCCAACCCTTGTCCAATTGACTTGGGAATCAATGAGTAAGGTCCAAAAGCAAGTATTGGTTATATAATAATTTATTTAGAAACCTGTTAACCCTTAACTTAGGCTAGTATACGTTATGAGGGTACATGCCCTCACTTCAACGTAATATCATTAAAATGTCAAGTAATTAGTTATTTAGAAACATGTTGACCTTCAAATTATGTTCGTATATTTTATGAGAACACATGTCTTTATGAATGACTTAATTAGGCACTTACAAGATAAGGTACCGTGGTGTATGTTATTCGTAGATGACATAGATTTGATTGATGAGACTGAAACGGCATCAACACGAAGTTAGAATTTTGGAGGGATGCCCTAGAATCCATAGCTTTTAAAATTAGCCGGACTATGACATAGTATATGGAATGCAAGTTTAGTAATAATAAGATTGACGGCTAGAAAATACAAAAAAGACAACGCTTTTGATATCTTGGATCGATAATCCAGGAAAGTAGAGAGATTAATGACACACACAAAATTAGAGTTGGGTAAGTGTAGTGGAGATGTGCAACTGGAATTTTATGTGATCATTGTATACCAATGAATCAGAAGGGTAAGTTCTATAGCATCGTTGTGAGATCAACTTTGCTTTATGGGGCAAATTATTAAGCGAACAAAAAACAATAAACCCATAGAATGAGTGTAGCAGAGATGATGATGTTCAGATGGATGGGTGATAAGACAAGAAGGGATAGAATTCGAAATAAATTCATTTGAGAAAATTTAGTTGTGGCACCAATAAGTGATAAGATGAGAGAGAGTAGACTCAGGTGGACTAACCATGTGTGGTGTTTACCAAGTACAACACCTGTTAAGAGGTGCCAGCTAGTTCAAGTGGAAGGACTGAAAATGACAAGAAGTATGCCCAAAAGGTTATGGTTGGAAGTAGTCCGAAAAGATATGAAGACTTATGGCCTCACTGAGGGTATGACTTTTAATAAAGCGGAATGTTGGACTAAGATTCGTATAGCCAACCCCAATTAATTGGGAAAAGGCTATGATGATGATGATATGCCCTTACTTCTATGAAATATCGTTAAATCCCAAATCTAAACCCAAATCATTTAAAAACACCACTGTAAGGGTTAAATTAAAATTCTATAAAAAAAATTATTTTTATTTTTAATTAATTATTCATTTTCAGATTCTTGCTCATCATAATTGAGATTTTCTTTTCCTAAAATTTTGAATCTAAAATCCATATTTAGAATAGACTTTGAAGAGAGGACTCATTAAAATAGGTGAGGTGTAGAAAATGGTTACTTTAAAGAATTTCACTCAATTACTTTCTCAACTATTTTTAAGAAAGGAAAGTTTATAAAAGTGCATGGCTCTAAACAATTAAGTTAGGGCGCTCCTTAAAAATTTCACTAGAAGAGGTTGTTTTGATGCCCAAATATCATCAAATTGATCATCTCGACCTCAAGATGCATGGACATGAGAAAAAAATAGATTTCAAGTTTTGGAAATAGTACATCTTGAAATGCATTTTTGGACCATTAATTTTGAAGATTTTCAAGTTTTCATAAATCTGCTCGGTCTACACTAGTTTTGAAGCTTTAAATTTTATAATTAGATATGAAAATATATTTTAAGGCTATCACAAAGATTTTTAGTATTGAAACCACATTTCTAAATACTATTTAAATGTGCACTTTACTTTGATTGTTTAGAACCTCGACACTATACGAACCGCACCCTTTAACAAATACCCACCTAAATCTTTTTTGACCATTTTACCTAAATGAATTACTACAAGCCAAAGTAAATACGTTTGCTTGGCTTGGATTCCAAACCTCAAACAGATTTTTTCATTAAATATCATGGTCTCAATTTGGAAGGACTTAAAAAGACAAGGGGTAAGCCCAAAAGGACATGTGGATGTAGTTTTAAAAGATATGAAGACTTATGGTTTCACTGAAGATAGGACCTTTAATAGGGCTCGATGGTGGATGATCATGATGATGATCTTGATCACAATTTGGAACCCAAAACAAGTGTGAGGTATTTATGTGATTTGATGGACTTTAGTAACCTTGGCCAAATGTAAAAACTGTCCCTACTTGTTTTAGGTTTCAAATTCTCTCTCTCAGTTTACATTCCATAGAAGAAAAGTATTTTGATTATTTGCCCGACGGTGTTATTAGCCAAATTCTTAAAATATCTCTATTTGTTCGGATTCCAAATTATGAACGTGAGCATCTTTTAATGAAAAACCAAGCTGATACTTGAGTGAAATGATCTTCTTTTCTTGAACTACTTGCATAAAATGATCTTATTACAATAACTTATTTTATTTTTGATAATTTATTTGGCTACCTTAGCGATTTTTGGAAATAGTTTGACCATTTTAAAGACATTTTCCAAGGGGGTTGTTGAACCCTATGTGCTGTACTTTGAACCCAAGAAACCTACCAATACATACTTCATATAAAAATACACACTTGGTATAAAAAGAACATATATTGTTTGTTATAAGAACCCCAGCTTATAAAATAACATTGAAGCAGGTATAGCGTTGGTGTGTGCATGGTGGCCTCCTTCTACTCTTTAACGCAACTGGTCAAAGGAATATGGGACATCGCTTCAATAAGCATCCTCATACCAGACGCCATATATGACTGCCTCACCTTTCCCTTAGACCAGGTTAAGAAAATGACCCATCTTTGTTTTTTCACTTATTTATATCTTCTTTTTAAGCTTCTAAATTGGAATAGTTTATCTTCTATTACTGTTTGTGCTTCATTTAGCCTTATTTATTGGTGGTAGGAAAGGCACAGTGAGCTCAGGTCATCGGGTTTAGATGAACCAGGCTCATTGGGACTATTGGTTTGTGGATAACAGTCCGGATCATTTTTTTATCAATGGTTTGGATCAGCCCGGCCCGTCTTAACCCCGATGAACCGCGATCATTCGATCACTTCCTTTGGCTTCCAATAAGCAACACATGGATTTTCTTCTAACAGAAAGGCATGCAAGGTTGCTTAGGTAGCCATCTTTCTGCCAATAAAACTGTCAGTTGTACCTACTCAAAGAAAAATGTCAAAATAACAATTGGTAAGGATTACTATACTCCTCACCAATCCTTCGAAATTTACGGTCATGAGGAACATCGAGGACCAATCAATAGTTGGACAATGATGTAGAGGGGGGTTGGCCTTCTTAATTGGTCCACCGATGCTATTCTTTCTCCATCACCATCCAAACATCAGTTGATCAGTGATGACCCTCATGACCATAGATTTCTAGAGGAAATATCATGACTTTGCCCATTACCATTTGTAGTACTAGTAGCAGTGGTAAGAGATAACTAGTAGTAGTAATAATTCAAAGTGCAAGAGCAAGGAGATAAGTACTATATATGGTAAGAGCATGATGGTAACAGTTGGTTTGCTACCTACTCATCTCTTCCTCCTCGGCGGCAATGCCGGCAACCATAGACGAGAACGATAGGGGAACTATGCTCGGCAAGCTGGCAACTGCTTCTCTGACCATGTCCTTTTTGGCTTTCTTATCCATGGCCATCTTGGCCATCCTCTCAGGTTATAAGCTATACAAGAGATATGCGTGGTGACCTCTTCTCTTTTGTAATCTTGTAAATCAGTGGATTGATGTATACCACCAATTTGGTTTAACCTTGTGTTTGGTGACAAACCCTGTCACATCTTTTGAAAGCTAAAAGAAGCAGGATGTTACAACTTTTAATCTATGAGAACTTAGGTCTTTTTTGCTTAGATGATATTCACTACAAGGAACATTTGAGGAAGTATGAAGGGTTTCCATTAGGCTCGCTATTTTTTTCATGCATCTAATAATGGTTTATGTATTTATGGATAGCAATGTTCAATTGTGTACATTGATGAAAATCAGTCCATTTTTCAAGGGTATCTCAAAAAGAGCATAGATTTTTTTTTTTTTTTCTGAAAATGCCGTATTCTTAAACAAACAAGTTTTAAAACCCATGGATATGCAGTGTATTCAAACTCGGGAAGTCGACTCAAGATTCGCTTGAGTCAATGTGCATCCGTGAATATGCAATGTTTTAAAACTCGAGAAGTTGACACGGGACTCACTGGAGTCAACTCCATTGGGACCTTGGCGAGTCCCGAGTCAATTCCACAAGAGTCACTCAAGTTTACACTTTGGGGCCATTCTAATATTGTTACGTTGTAAACTTGGTTTCTCACTGAGACTGGATCGAGTCGACCCCTTCAACTTGAACTCCATGGTCATGTGCCATGTTTGTCTTGACCCAAGTCTGGGATCTAGTCGGTGTATGTTTAACTAAAAGAAGAACTTTATGTGATCTAGTCGGTGTATATATATTCTTTTGTTTCTATTCATTTTTTTTTTCTTCACGGCTTAGATCACTCACAAGTAGCCTTTTTATAATGAATCAATTTTAAAAAAAACAAAATAAATAAATTTAGGATCTCAAAACTTGATGCTACTATAAACCTTTCTTTTAATAACCAAAGAAAGTTACAAACTATGCTTAGAAGTAAAAAAAAACACAAGAAGTAAATATGACAAGAAACAATAAAGAGAATGCTGGAGATTACCTCAATCGAACAGCTCACACCCCATACCGAGTCACCACCTTCCGATGGGCGAGATCAATAGTCAACCTTCAATTTAAATATTAGGAAAACAAATTTAGGCCAAACCCTCCAATGGAACAAGAACTCATTTCAATCTAAAACTTCAAACTTAAGCAAAACTCCTTGATAACATAGTTGAGAGAGATAGCATTGCCTTACTACACCCTTAACCCTTTAGGCCATATCACAACAAGATGGGAGAGAGAACAAAGATCAAAACAACCATGAGCGGAGCGTGCCCCTTTTGCTTACCGTAAGGAGAGAGAGAGAAAGAGAGAGAGAGAGAGAGTTGCTATATGAGAGAGAGGGTTTCTATGTAGAGAGAGAGAGTTTCTATGGAGAGAGAAATAGATCCAATATGTGGGGTGTGTCCCTTATGTGAGTCTTATGAAAAAGAGTGAGAGAAAAGATATGGTTTCGAGCAGCGTTTTAAAAAACGCCGAGTCGAACCGGACTCGCCCGGTTCGACTCAGAATTTGCGAAAAGGGATCGGATCGGTTGAAAAATCGGAAATCGTTCGGTTCTAGAGAGAACCGGACGATTCCGTACAGTGACTCGCCGATTCACTGTACGGAATCGGCGAGTCCGAACAGTGAATCGGCGAGTTCGTACGGATTTTTTTTTTTTTTTTTTGTTTGTAATCCATGATAGATTTTTTTGTAATACTTGATCGATTTTTTTGTAATCCATGATCGAATTGTTTTTGTTTTTTTGTAATCCATGATCGAATTTTTTGGTTTTTTGTAACCCATAATAGAATTTTTTGTAATCCATGATCGAAATGTTTGTTTTCTTTTCTTGTAATCCATGATTGCTTTTTTTGTTTTTTTGTAACCCATGATAGAATTTTTTGTAATCCATGATCGAATGTTTTGTAATACATGATCGAAATGTTTGTTTTTTTTTTGTAATCCATGATCGAAATGTTTGTTTTTTTTTTTGTAATCCATGATTGAATTTTTTGTAATCCATGATCGAACTGTTTTTTTCTTTTTTTGTAATCCACGATTGAATTTTTTGTTTTTTTTTGTAATCCATGATCGAATTTTATGTAATCCATGATCGAATTTTATGTAATCCATGATCGAATTTTATGTAATCCATGATCGAATTTTATGTAATCCATGATTGAATTTTTTGAAAATTTGTGATTTTTTTTTTTTAATCCACGATCGAATTTTTTTTTGTAATCCATGATAGAATTTTTTGAAAATTTGTGATTTTTTTTTTAATCCATGATCGATTTTTTTGAAAATTTGTTATTTTTTTTTTAATCCATATTATTCAAAGAGAAAATGAGAGAGATGATGATTCTGAGGCCACCCTATCCCAGCCATATTATTCACATATCGAGTCCCAACAGCAACAGTGTAGGGATGAGCACGAAATACTGTAAATTAAATGCTGAATGGCGGTTCATGCAGGGAAAGAACATATCAATATTCGCATATTCATTCAAAAACATGAAAATTCTTAATGGCGTACCCTCATTTTTTATTGAATTCCTAAAAAACAATATTTATAATGAATTTTAATAATTTTTTCGAATTTTTTTTAAGCTCTATTATGACCGATTCACCCGATTCCCGATCCGAATCGCCGATTTGCCGATCCGGATCGGTTTTTTGGAAGCCCGATCCGGGACACCGATCCGTTTTTTAAACCATTGGTTTCGAGAATGTAGGTAGGGGCCATTCTCTTTTATAGTGCTTCAAAGGGCTTTAGGGTTTTTCATGGCTTGACTCTTTTTGTGAGATTGAATATGCACCATTGATCTGGGGTGACTTGTGGGATGAGAGATACGAGCCATCCATTTCATAGATAGGCCTTCAAGATCATATGAAATGTGCTAGAATCTTTATCTTCTATTTCCTAAATCATTTGCCCATCAATTAAAATAAATAAAGAAATATCAATTAATAATATTACGTTTTTTATACTTATACACAAGTCTGTGCACACATTCCTTCCAAAACACAATATATCTTGGGCTTCAAGCCAAATTAGATGATAACAATAAAATGAAAAGATCCAAGAGGTGGGGCGTGCCACCCATGATGGCATATCATGGGCCCGACCAACTTGCCATGGTGGGTCAATGTGCACAAATAGACTCCCATGCAATTTCGAATAATTTTAAATTCAAATAAATGTTTTTAGAATTTATTAAATCAATTTGAATACTTTAATTAATGTAAATCATTATCTCTATTTTTTATAAACCCAAAATTTATAAATAAAATACCTAAAGATCCAGAAAAATTCAAACAACAATCTTAAAAATAATATAACATCAAAACAAACACAATTAAATACTTTTGATCGAAACATGACCCATATGGTCTAAGAATAAATAAATAAACACTGAGGCACCCTACTTTCTACTGTGGATTACAGTCCACACTTGTTTTATCAAACCAACCTAGTGTTGTCCATGACCTACAGTCTATGCAGGGGCTCATTAGTGGGTCGCTAAAGTCTAGCCAATAGACAAGGGGTTTTACTCCCAATCTATAAATTTCAGGTTCGCCCTTAGAGACGTACCAAGGTCACCTAGACCTGATGCAATCCACAGCTTTATAATGCACAAAGGTAATCTCTGGCACATGCACAAGCTTCACCTTGAAAGGTGGTTCGCTTTCTCGAAAATGGCTATCATATATGCATGTTGTGTGACGCTACACAATTGTAGTTTTGGCTCCTGTCTCTAAAGGCTTCCATCACACACGACAATCACACAGTCACTTGGCTATCATATATGCATGTTGTGTGACGCTACACAATTGTAGTTTTGGCTCCTGTCTCTAAAGGCTTCCATCACACACGACAATCACACAGTCACTTTTCTAGGCATACTTCGACCTCACCAAGGGATGACTCATTATAACCCTTATCGGTTTATTCTCTATGATCAAGTAACATGGGTTTTTTTCAACCGACTAGTCTAGCTCGTCAATCTCAGTTCGGTAAATATGGTCCACACAAGACCACACTCCCACTGAGTTCATGTTCCATTATATCAAAAAGTTCAATTACAAGTACTTCTAAGGCTTTCAATAGCCACATATACCCAACATTAACATCAAATATCAGTTGGACAGTAGAAAAATAAAATACACAAAACGAACTAAACAGACGAATTCGAGCCATGGGTATGGTGCGTGGTTTGATTTAATCAATGAGAGTTTCATGACCAAAACAAACTGGTTCTCCATGAAGAAATTTCTCCTACTTATTGTTTCAGAAAGGAAAAATAGGGTGATTTGGAAGGTTGAGCTAGGGATGATTTTGTGCGAGATTTGGAAAGAGAGAAGTAGAAGAATTTTTGATGGGATAAGCTTACCTTTTAAGAGGATTATGGAGAAAATTTTGCTTGCCATTTGGTTATATCTATCGGTTACAAAAGTGGGAAAAGATATTATGGAAGTTGAAGAAATTTATCTAGCTTATTTCAAATGGGCTTTATGAAGGGTAGGCCTAAGGGTAGATGGGTTCATCCTTCGAGAGAAGTCTATAAGCTTAACTTTGACGATAGCTCGCAAGGAAACCTTGGGTTAACTGGTAAGATATTATGGAGGTTGACGTTACAAGAAATTTATCTAGCTTATTCCAAATGGGCTCTATCAAGTGCAGGGTTGTGCGTTCCAACTTCGAGGGGAGTCTATAAGCTTTGACGGTAGCTTGCAAGGAAACCTTGAGTTAGCTGGTCTAGGTGGTTTGGTTAAAGATTAGGAAAGTAATATTGTTTTTACTTATGCTGGCACACTTGGGGTTAAAACAGCTAACATGCCGAACTTTTGGCTCTACTTCATCGTTTGCAAATTTTGGTGGGAAGAAGTTTAGGTCCCTTTTGCATTATCGAAGGTGATTCCCTAAATGTCATAAGGTGGTGCAAAAAGGGGCAGAAGCTGCCTTGGGAGCTTAGAACTGTGTTGTTGTAGATCTTGGATTTATCTAGGACTTTCTCATTTTCTTTTGTGCATGTCTTTCGGGATGCCAAGAACTGTGTTGTGGTATATCTTGGATTTATCTAGGCCTTTCTCATTTTCTTTTGTGCATGTCTATTAGGAAGCCAATGTGATGACTGATTCTCTTGCGAATGGGGCATTTTTTTATTTGAGGCAATTCTCTAATTCTGTAATTTCGTTTCAGTCTCCTTTAATAAAATTTTATAACTTCTTTCAAAAAAAAAAGAAAAATAAAAGAAGAGTGGAACTATTTTCAACATTATATATATATATATATATATATATATATATATATATATATATATATATATATATATATATATATATATGATGAACCATTCATACAAATACCTCTCAAGATGGATCATGTTGAGCTGTATATAATCTAAAACTCTATAAAAATTCTTCTCCACCATATTAGTTCCCTTATACAAAAACAATTAACCTCTCCCAATTCATAATCTAATACAAAAACTACAAAAAAAAGAAAAAAAATATCATAATTAGATATAGAGATGAAATATT